>NC_088413.1:21449120-21511620 GCF_034236695.1 Oncorhynchus nerka | reverse complement strand
ATTTGTACATTTTTTATCTTGGCCTTTTCCCCCCCTCTCTCTCTCATTCATGGTCTATAGATCACGTGCTGTACGTCTCTCCAATTCCATCTCTCTCCCTACCTGCTTTTTCATAATAAGGGAATTTTGACCAATTGTGACTAACATTTTATCTTCTCTCTCTCTCTCTCTATCTCTCTCGCTCTCTCTCTCTCTCTCTCTCTCTCTCTCTCTCTCTCTCTCGTTCTCTCTCTCTCGCTCTCTCTCTCTCTCGTTCTCTCTCTCTCTCTATACCTCTCTCTATCTCTCTCTATACCTCTCTCTCTCTGTATATACTTCTCTCTACCTCTCTCTCCGGTTCTCCCCTCCTCTCTCTTTTTCAGAGTTATATCCATGGGAGCAGCCAGGCCCAGTTTGTAGCTGAGTCCCACATCATCCTGCTGCTCAGTATCCTTAAGACGAATGCCTCATGGGAGAACTGAGGATTAACCAATGGGAAGCCTGTATTCACTACCTCCCCTATATGATATCGAGGATTAACCAATGTGAAGCCTGTATTCAATAACTACTATGTATGATACAGAGGATTATCCAGTAGGAAGCCTATACTTACTACCTACAGTACTCTCTATGATACAGAGGATTAACCAATGGGAAGCATGTATTCACTACTTCCTCTATATGATACAGAGGACTAACCAATGGGAAGCCTGTATTCACTACTTCTTCTATATGATATCGAGGACTAACCAATGTGAAGCCTGTATTCAATAACTACTATGTATGATACAGAGGATTATCCAGTAGGAAGCCTATACTTACTACCTACAGTACTCTGTATGATACAGAGGACTAACCAATGGGAAGCCTGTATTCACTACTTCCTCTATATGATACAGAGGACTAACCAATGGGAAGCCTGTATTCACTACTTCTTCTATATGATACAGAGGACTAACCAATGGGAAGCCTGTATTCACTACTTCCTCTATATGATACAGAGGACTAACCAATGGGAAGCCTGTATTCACTACTTCCTCTATATGATACAGAGGACTAACCAATGGGAAGCCTGTATTCACTACCTATTCTAGAGCCAGATTCAGGAGGCATTTGCACCTAAACACCAACCGGAAAGCGAATCCTGAAGCTTCATAATATCCCATATACTACACTATTTACTCTGTATTTACAGTTGGCCGTAATACTGTATTACTTCACATAAACCTCTAGCAATATCTCCTCTGCATAGAAAAACAGGTGTGAGCTTTACACCTGTTGCATGCGCTTAGTACATACAGTTGAAGTGGGAAGTTTACATACACATAGGTTGGAGTCATTAAAACTAGTTTTTTAACCAACTCCACAAATTTCTTGTTAACAAACTATATAGTTTTGGCAAGTCGGTTAGGACGTCTACTTTGTGCATGACACAAGTCATTTTTCCAACAGTTGTTTACAGACAGATGATTTCACTTATAATTCAGTATATCATAATTCCAGTGGGTCAGAAGTTTACATACACTAAAGTTCACTGTTCCTTTAAACAACTTGGAAAATTCCAGAAAATGATGTCATGGCTTTAGAAGCTTCTGATAGGCAAATTGACATAATTTGAGTCAATTGGAGGTGGAACTGTGGATGTATTTGGAGGCCTACCTTCAAACTCAGTGCCTCTTTGCTTGACATCATGGGAAAATCAAAAGAAATCAGCCAAGACCTCAGAAAAACAATTGTAGACCTCCACAAGTCTGGTTCATCCTTGGGAGCAAATGCCAAATGCCTGAAGGTAGAACGTTCATCTGTACAAACAATAGTATGCAAGTATAAACACCATGGGACCACGCAGCCGTCATACCGCTCAGGAAGGAGACTCGTTCTGTCTCCTAGAGATGAACGTACTTTGGAGCGAAAAGTGCAAATCAATCCCAGAACAACAGCAAAGGACCTTGTGATGATGCTGGAGGAAACAGATACAAAAGTATCTATTTCCACAGTCAAACGAGTCCTATATCGACATAACCTCAAAGGCCGCTCAGCAAGGAAGAAGCCACTGCTCCAAAACCGCCATAAAAAAGCCAGACTACGGTTTGCAACTGCACATGGGGACAAAGATTGTACTTTCTGGAGAAATGTTCTCTGGTTTGATGAAGCAAAAATAGAGCTGTTTGGCCATAATTACCATTGTTATGTTTAAAAAAAGGGGAGGCTTGCAATCCAAAGAACACCATCCCAACCGTGAAGCACGGATGTGGCAGCATCATGTTTTGGGGGTGCTTTGCTGCATTTGCTGAATATATTGAAGCAACATGTCAAGACATCAGTCAGGAAGTTATAACTTGGTCGCAAATGGGTCTTCCAAATGGAAAATGACCCCAAGCATACTTCCAAAGTTGTGGCAAAATGGCTTACAGCAAAGTCAAGGTATTGGAGTGGCCATCACAAAGCCCTGACCTCAATCCTATAGAACATTTGTGGGCAGAACTGAAAAAGCGTGTGCGAGCAAGGAGGTCTACTAACCTGACTCAGTTACACCAGCTCTGTCAGCGGGAATGGGCCAAAATTCACCAAACTTATTGTGGGAAGCTTGTGGAAGGCTACCCGAAATGTTTGACCCAAGATAAACAATTTAAAGGCAATGCTACCAAATACTAATTGAGTGTATGTAAACTTCTGGCCCACTGGGAATGTGATGAAAGAAATAAAAAGCTGAAATAAATCATTCTCTCCACTATTATTCTGACATTCACATTCTTAAAATAAAGTGGTGATCCTAACTGACCTAAGACAGGGAATGTTTTATATGATTAAATGTCAGTAATTGTGAAAAACTGATTTTAAATGTATTTGACTAATGTGTATGTAAACTTTCGACTTCAACTGTATCTAGCGTCATTCTTGTCCATAGTGTATCGCCGTAGAGACCTACAGTCATTCTAGTCCATAGTGTATCGCCGTAGAGACCTACAGTCATTCTAGTCCATAGTGTATCGCCGTAGAGACCTACAGTCATTCTAGTCCATAGTGGATCGCCATAGAGACCTACAGTTATTCTAGTCCATAATGTATCGCCGTAGAGACCTACAGTTATTCTAGTCCATAGTGTATCGCCGTAGAGGCATACAGTTATTCTAGTCCATAGTGTATCGCCGTAGAGACCTACAGTTATTCTAGTCCATAGTGTATCGCCGTAGAGACCTACAGTTATTCTAGTCCATAGTGTATCGCCGTAGAGACCTACAGTCATTCTAGTCCATAGTGTATCGCCGTAGAGACCTACAGTCATTCTAGTCCATAGTGTATCGCCGTAGAGACCTACAGTCATTCTAGTCCATAGTGTATCGCCGTAGAGACCTACAGTCATTCTAGTCCATAGTGTATCGCCGTAGAGACCTACAGTCATTCTAGTCCATAGTGTATCGCCGTAGAGACCTATAGTTATTCTAGTCCATAGTGTATCGCCGTAGAGACCTACAGTTATTCTAGTCTATAGTGTATCGCCGTAGAGACCTACAGTCATTCTAGTCCATAGTGTATCGCCGTAGAGACGTACAGTCATTCTAGTCCATAGTGTATCGCCGTAGAGACCTATAGTTATTCTAGTCCATAGTGTATCGCCGTAGAGACCTACAGTTATTCTAGTCCATAGTGTATCGCCGTAGAGACCTACAGTCATTCTAGTCCATAGTGTATCGCCGTAGAGACCTACAGTCATTCTAGTCCATAGTGTATCGCCGTAGAGACCTACAGTCATTCTAGTCCATAGTGTATCGCCGTAGAGACCTACAGTCATTCTAGTCCATAGTGTATCGCCGTAGAGACCTACAGTCATTCTAGTCCATAGTGGATTCATAGAGACCTACAGTTATTCTAGTCCATAATGTATCGCCGTAGAGACCTATAGTTATTCTAGTCCATAGTGTATCGCCGTAGAGACCTACAGTCATTCTAGTCCATAGTGGATCGCCGTAGAGACCTACAGTCATTCTAGTCCATAGTGTATCGCCGTAGAGACATACAGTCATTCTAGTCCATAGTGTATCGCCGTAGAGACCTACAGTCATTCTAGTCCATAGTGTATCGCTGTAGAGACCTACAGTCATTCTAGTCCATAGTGTATCGCCGTAGAGACCTACAGTTATTCTAGTCCATAGTGTATCGCCGTAGAGACCTACAGTCATTCTAGTCCATAGTGTATCGCCGTAGAGACCTACAGTTATTCTAGTCCATAGTGTATCGCCGTAGAGACCTACAGTCATTCTAGTCCATAGTGTATCGCCGTAGAGACCTACAGTCATTCTAGTCCATAGTGTATCGCAGACCTATAGTCATTCTAGTCCATAGTGTATCGCCGTAGAGACCTACAGTCATTCTAGTCCATAGTGTATCGCCGTAGAGACCTACAGTCATTCTAGTCCATATGTCTAGACCTCAGACATTCTAGTCCATAGTGTATCGCCGTAGAGACCTACAGTTATTCTAGTCCATAGTGTATCGCCGTAGAGGCCTACAGTCATTCTAGTCCATAGTGTATCGCCGTAGAGACCTACAGTTATTCTAGTCCATAGTGTATCGCCTAGACCTACAGTCATTCTAGTCCATAGTGTATCGCCGTAGAGACCTATAGTTATTCTAGTCCATAGTGTATCGCCGTAGAGACCTACAGTCATTCTAGTCCATAGTGTATCGCCGTAGAGACCTACAGTTATTCTAGTCCATAGTGTATCGCCGTAGAGACCTACAGTCATTCTAGTCCATAGTGTATCGCCGTAGAGACCTACAGTCATTCTAGTCCATAGTGTATCGCCGTAGAGACCTACAGTCATTCTAGTCCATAGTGTATCGCCGTAGAGACCTATAGTTATTCTAGTCCATAGTGTATCGCCGTAGAGACCTACAGTCATTCTAGTCCATAGTGTATCTAGAGACCTACAGTTATTCTAGTCCATAGTGTATCGCCGTAGAGACCTACAGTCATTCTAGTCCATAGTGTATCGCCGTAGAGACCTACAGTCATTCTAGTCCATAGTGTATCGCCGTAGAGACCTACAGTCATTCTAGTCCATAGTGTATCGCCGTAGAGACCTAGTTATTCTAGTCCATAGTGTATCGCCGTAGAGACCTACAGTTATTCTAGTCTATAGTGTATCGCCGTAGAGACCTACAGTCATTCTAGTCCATAGTGTATCGCCGTAGAGACGTACAGTCATTCTAGTCCATAGTGTATCGCCGTAGAGACCTATAGTTATTCTAGTCCATAGTGTATCGCCGTAGAGACCTACAGTTATTCTAGTCCATAGTGTATCGCCGTAGAGACCTACAGTCATTCTAGTCCATAGTGTATCGCCGTAGAGACCTACAGTCATTCTAGTCCATAGTGTATCGCCGTAGAGACCTACAGTCATTCTAGTCCATAGTGTATCGCCGTAGAGACCTACAGTCATTCTAGTCCATAGTGTATCGCCGTAGAGACCTACAGTCATTCTAGTCCATAGTGGATCGCCATAGAGACCTACAGTTATTCTAGTCCATAATGTATCGCCGTAGAGACCTATAGTTATTCTAGTCCATAGTGTATCGCCGTAGAGACCTACAGTCATTCTAGTCCATAGTGGATCGCCGTAGAGACCTACAGTCATTCTAGTCCATAGTGTATCGCCGTAGAGACATACAGTCATTCTAGTCCATAGTGTATCGCCGTAGAGACCTACAGTCATTCTAGTCCATAGTGTATCGCTGTAGAGACCTACAGTCATTCTAGTCCATAGTGTATCGCCGTAGAGACCTACAGTTATTCTAGTCCATAGTGTATCGCCGTAGAGACCTACAGTCATTCTAGTCCATAGTGTATCGCCGTAGAGACCTACAGTTATTCTAGTCCATAGTGTATCGCCGTAGAGACCTACAGTCATTCTAGTCCATAGTGTATCGCCGTAGAGACCTACAGTCATTCTAGTCCATAGTGTATCGCCGTAGAGACCTATAGTCATTCTAGTCCATAGTGTATCGCCGTAGAGACCTACAGTCATTCTAGTCCATAGTGTATCGCCGTAGAGACCTACAGTCATTCTAGTCCATAGTGTATCGCCGTAGAGACCTACAGACATTCTAGTCCATAGTGTATCGCCGTAGAGACCTACAGTTATTCTAGTCCATAGTGTATCGCCGTAGAGGCCTACAGTCATTCTAGTCCATAGTGTATCGCCGTAGAGACCTACAGTTATTCTAGTCCATAGTGTATCGCCGTAGAGACCTACAGTCATTCTAGTCCATAGTGTATCGCCGTAGAGACCTATAGTTATTCTAGTCCATAGTGTATCGCCGTAGAGACCTACAGTCATTCTAGTCCATAGTGTATCGCCGTAGAGACCTACAGTTATTCTAGTCCATAGTGTATCGCCGTAGAGACCTACAGTCATTCTAGTCCATAGTGTATCGCCGTAGAGACCTACAGTCATTCTAGTCCATAGTGTATCGCCGTAGAGACCTACAGTCATTCTAGTCCATAGTGTATCGCCGTAGAGACCTATAGTTATTCTAGTCCATAGTGTATCGCCGTAGAGACCTACAGTCATTCTAGTCCATAGTGTATCGCCGTAGAGACCTACAGTTATTCTAGTCCTTACTGTTTCCTACAGTGTCATTCTGGGGGGGTTGGATGGGACATATGTGGGATATAGACACCAGTGAAAACACAAAGGCACACATACGTCAGGCAGCATCTGTAAAGGGCCCAAACAAACACACTGACATGATGCACAGCTCTACACAAAACACAGTTCCACCCACATGTTCTACCCTTTCTCTGTGGTTCACATTCAAACACTGTATCTGGAGCTCTCACACACAATCAATGGAACACATGCTAAAAGGCTTGAGAGCAGCAGCCTTGAGAATGAGGCCTGAGACTCTCTCTCACACACACACACACACACACACACACACACACACACACACAGCTGGCAGTTGTCTTCTTTTTTTCATTAGTACTATCTCCAGTCTCTTCCAGTTTTAATTCCACTTTAATTAGAATGGTTTGTTTGCTCCGTGTTGGCTCTGTCCAACCCCCACTCCCACCCACCCACACACAGACTCACTCACACACTGCTTGGGGAGATGAGAAGCCGATGTGTGCGTGCACAGGTGTGTATGTCTCAGGCCTGATTCTCAAGGACCCGTTGGCATAATCACATATGCTGTTGCCTCTCAACATCACGATGTGTTCCATCTAAGGCCTAGTTTAGTTATGGAAGTGGTCTTTCAAAAAGATCCATGATTTCCATATGCATGAGAGCCTGTGCACAAGGAAATGGCTAGACTTGCTTTAGGTATGACTGTAATAAACTTAAATGAAATTGTTTTGATAATATTTAATTTTCCTTACTTTACTGGTCATAATCCCAGACACTTCTATCCAAAGTGACTTATGTTGACAGTGACAGGTAGTGTTCAGTATATGGTATGTGACCCATGCGGGAGTCAAACCCACGACCCTGGCGTTACCATCACTACACTCTAACCCACTGAGCTAATGGAACTTCATAAATAGGCGTCAAGATGAGTGCATCCAGTGGTCCGAACCTCAGCCACCTTGTGGCTCCAGAGTCTTTATGCCTGGGTGGTCCACACAACTCCCCTGTCCACAACTAACGTCGTAGTCCATCGGCATCTCTTCTCCTTCTGTTCTCTAGCCATCTCCTATTCCGTCGTTAGCAATGCCTGCACAATGCCTGCACAATAGCTACAATAGCCGAGGAGTTGATTTATCCCTCAGTAATCGCTACTTTCACAGTCTGGAGTTAACGGCTCACTGCTCACACTGAGTGAGAACACACTGCAGCTGAATAGACTTTTGACTTTTGGAAGATTGACATTGTCTGGGTTATACACAGTGCACGCGCACACTATCACAAACATACACTTACAGCACACACGCTGTGGTTAGTCCGTTTCCTTGACAACTGCCCACAGATGCCGCCATCACCATGGGGATGGTCCTGCTCAATGAGGCGGCGACGTCCAAAGGAGATGTGGGCAAGAGGAGAAGTGAGTGATTCCTCCTGGTTTGTTATTGTATCACAGACTGTATTACAGGGCCATTCAGCTGCCGGGCCCCCAAGGGCCCAAGTGCTGTACTGCTGCTTTCCTTCTCTACCTGCTAGTCCACTGGTGAACAGTCAGGTGGTTGGTCAGTGCTGTCCCAGGTCCCTGATTAGAAGGAGGAAATGGCCAGAAGGTTTTCTACCTGGGCTCCAGGACTGCAGTTGAATAGTACTGCTGATTTCCTTCTCTACCTGCTAGTCCACTGGTGAACTGTCAGGTGGTTGGTCAGTGCTGTCCCAGGTCCCTGATTAGAAGGAGGAAATGGCCAGAAGGTTTTCTACCTGGGCTCCAGGACTGCAGTTGAATAGTCCTGCTGCTTTCCTTCTCTACCTGCTAGTCCACTGGTGAACTGTCAGGTGGTTGGTCAGTGCTGTCCCAGGTCCCTGATTAGAAGGAGGAAATGGCCAGAAGGTTTTCTACCTGGGCTCCAGGACTGCAGTTGAATAGTCCTGCTGCTGCGTTGTAATCTCTGTAGTATGAGGGGTGTGATTGTTGTGGTTAGTATAGAGGGACTTTGTATGGAAATGAGAGGATCTCTTGTTCTGCTGTCAGTGATTGGGTCACCTGCGTTTGTTTGTGTGTGTCTGAAAACTCAGTCCCACACAGCATGAAACTATCATCCCGTTGATAATTGTTATGCTGAAAATATTGGTGAGGTAACGTCCTGGACTTTGACATCAGACACCCGATCACTCTTCAACTCTACTGTTTTAGCTGCTGAGTGTGGAGTGTTCAGACACAACTTCTCTACCGAGCAGGACCCAGATAAGTAAACCTAAAAACAAAATGGTGGTTAAAGGGGTGTGTTATCCCCTTAACAATGTAAAGTAAAGGCAAATGCCAGTTTTTCATCGTTACCGTCATAAGCATTCCTTTTAGCATCAACCGCTAACAAGCTTTTGAAATGCTAATTAGCGCGCTAGGATCATGCTCCTATTATGGGGCTTAGGCCAGTGGTGGAATCAGAGGTTGGCTGAACTTTGATCTCGCGTGCTAATCCTGAAAAGCACAGCCCAATCCAAGCTGCGTAGCTAATGAGGGAAATTATAAACAGGGCTTAAATTAGCTCTCACGATGAAACAAACAGGCCGCGACATGAAACAGTTGGATCGGCCGGTTCCCTGGTCCGGGATCAGATTTACTTAAGCGCGAGTACACATTGAACAAAATCGATTAAAAGGACTGATTAGATAATATCTTTAAATGTTCTCTGTAATGAGTGAAATCTTTAAAAACACTTAGCGATATAAACTGAAGGAGTGATGCAGGGCTTTATCAAATTTCTATTAGAGGAAAATCACTGACCTTTATCGCAAGTACGTACACAGAAGCACAAATAACCAGATGTTGTGTTAATATGGAAGCCACACACACACACCCTTCCACCATTGTTAGCATGTGTGTGTGATTGCGGTGGCTGATCAACTTGCAGCGGCTCAGTGAAAACACACACACAGTGAAAACAGTGGCAGCTGCTGGGTGAAATGAAAGCTAATGGAGGCTCCATCCTACCCAGTTAACCCCAGTCTGATGAAGGCCACCATCAATAACAGGATCAGCAGCACTGGAGCCCACCCTAATGAGACTACTGTTCAATCACATAGTCACACACGGTCACTAACTAATGTTCAATCACATAGTCATATACTGTCATTAACTACTGTTCAATCACATAGTCACACACTGTCACTAACTACTGTTCAATCACATAGTCACACACTGTCACTAACTACTGTTCAATCACATAGTCACACACGGTCACTAACTACTGTTCAATCACATAGTCACACACTGTCATTAACTACTGTTCGATCACATAGTCACACACTGTCACTAACTACTGTTCAATCACATAGTCACACACTGTCGCTAACTACTGTTCAATCACATAGTCACACACGGTCGCTAACTACTGTTCAATCACATAGTCACACACTGTCATTAACTACTGTTCAATCACATAGTCACACACGGTCATTAACTACTGTTCAATCACATAGTCACACACTGTCACTAACTACTGTTCAATCACATAGTCACACAGACTGCCACTAACTACTGTTCAATCACATAGTCACACACTGTCACTAACTACTGTTCAATCACATAGTCACACAGACTGTCACTAACTACTGTTCAATCACACAGACTGTCACTAACTACTGTTCAGTCACACAGACTGTCACTAACTACTGTCCAGTCACACAGACTGTCACTAACTACTGTCCAGTCACACAGACTGCCACTAACTACTGTTCAATCACATAGTCACACACTGTCACTAACTACTGTTCAATCACATAGTCACACACTGTCACTAACTACTGTTCAATCACATAGTCACACACGGTCGCTAACTACTGTTCAATCACATAGTCACACACTGTCATTAACTACTGTTCAATCACATAGTCACACACGGTCATTAACTACTGTTCAATCACATAGTCACACACTGTCACTAACTACTGTTCAATCACATAGTCACACAGACTGCCACTAACTACTGTTCAATCACATAGTCACACACTGTCACTAACTACTGTTCAATCACATAGTCACACAGACTGTCACTAACTACTGTTCAATCACACAGACTGTCACTAACTACTGTTCAGTCACACAGACTGTCACTAACTACTGTCCAGTCACACAGACTGTCACTAACTACTGTCCAGTCACACAGACTGCCACTAACTACTGTTCAATCACATAGTCACACACTGTCACTAACTACTGTTCAATCACATAGTCACACACTGTCACTAACTACTGTTCAATCACATAGTCACACACTGTCACTAACTACTGTTCAATCACATAGTCACACACTGTCACTAACTACTGTTCAATCACATAGTCACACACAGTCACTAACTACTGTTCAGTCACACAGACTGTCACTAACTACTGTTCAGTCACACAGACTGTCACTAACTACTGTCCAGTCACACAGGCTGTCACTAACTACTGTTCAATCACATAGTCACACAAGGTCACTAACTACTGTTCAATCACATAGTCACATATTGTCACTAACTACTGTTCAATCACAGTCACACACTGTCACTAACTACTGTTCAATCACATAGTCACACACTGTCACTAACTACTGTTTGTCACACAGATTGTCACTAACTACTGTTCAATCACATAGACATGCACTGTCATTAAATACTGTTCAGTCACACAGACTGTCACTAACTACTGTTTGTCACACGGATTGTCACTAACTACTGTTCAATCACATAGTCACACACTGTCACTAACTACTGTTCAATCACTCAGTCACACACTGTCACTAACTACTGTTCAATCACATAGTCACACACTGTCACTAACTACTGTTCAATCACTCAGTCACACACTGTCACTAACTACTGTTCAATCACATAGTCACACACTGTCACTAACTACTGTTCAATCACTCAGTCACACACTGTCACTAACTACTGTTCAATCACATAGTCACACACTGTCACTAACTACTGTTCAATCACATAGTCACACACTGTCACTAACTACTGTTCAATCACATAGACACACACTGTCACTAACTACTGTTCAATCACATAGTCACACACTGTCACTAACTACTGTTCAATCACATAGTCACACACTGTCTCTAACTACTGTTCAATCACATAGTCACACAGACTGTCACTAACTACTGTTCAATCACATAGTCACACACTGTCACTAACTACTGTTCAATCACACAGTCACACACTGTCATTAACTACTGTTCAATCACATAGTCACACACTGTCATTAACTACTGTTCAATCACATAGTCACACACTGTCACTAACTACTGTTCAATCACATAGTCACACACTGTCACTAACTACTGTTCAATCACATAGTCACACACTGTCACTAACTACTGTTCAATCACATAGTCACACACTGTCACTAACTACTGTTCAATCACATAGTCACACACTGTCACTAACTACTGTTCAATCACATAGTCACACACTGTCACTAACTACTGTTCAATCACATAGTCACACACTGTCACTAACTACTGTTCAATCACATAGTCACACACTGTCACTAACTACTGTTCAATCACATAGTCACACACTGTCATGAACTACTGTTCAATCACATAGTCACACACGGTCATTAACTACTGTTCAATCACATAGTCACACACGGTCACTAACTACTGTTCAATCACATAGTCACACACTGTCACTAACTACTGTTCAATCACATAGTCACACACGGTCGCTAACTACTGTTCAATCACTCAGTCACACACTGTCATTAACTACTGTTCAATCACATAGACACACACTGTCACTACTTACTGTTCAATCACACAGTCACACACTGTCATTAACTACTGTTCAATCACATAGTCACACACTGTCATTAACTACTGTTCAATCACATAGTCACACACTGTCACTAACTACTGTTCAATCACACAGTCACACACTGTCACTAACTACTGTTCAATCACATAGTCACACACTGTCATTAACTACTGTTCAATCACATAGTCACACACGGTCGCTAACTACTGTTCAATCACTCAGTCACACACTGTCATTAACTACTGTTCAATCACATAGTCACACACTGTCACTAACTACTGTTCAATCACATAGTCACACACGGTCGCTAACTACTGTTCAATCACTCAGTCACACACTGTCATTAACTACTGTTCAATCACATAGTCACACACTGTCACTAACTACTGTTCAATCACATAGTCACACACGGTTGCTAACTACTGTTCAATCACTCAGTCACACACTGTCATTAACTACTGTTCAATCACATAGACACACACTGTCACTACTTACTGTTCAATCACACAGTCACACACTGTCATTAACTACTGTTCAATCACATAGTCACACACTGTCATTAACTACTGTTCAATCACATAGTCACACACTGTCACTAACTACTGTTCAATCACATAGAAATACACTGTCATTAACTACTGTTCAATCACAGACACACATACTGTCACTAACTACTGTTCAATCACAGACACACAGACTGACACTAACTACTGTTCAATCACATAGACATACACTGTCATTAACTACTGTTCAATCACAGACACACAGACTGACACAGACTGTCACTAACTACTGTTCAGTCGCGTAGTCACATGCACGCTCACACATTTTTAATTACATTTAAATTAATCAGCCTCAAACTGGAGCTACACACATCTCCCGGTGAAAAACACACAGTCACACACATTATCCAACAGGTCCATGAGAATGAGTCACCCACAAAATATCCTGGTGTCACCACTCCCTGTCTCACCACTTCTCTCTCTCTCTCTCTCTCTCTCTCTCTCTCTCTCTCTCTCTCTCATTCAATTCAAGGGGCTTTATTGGCATGGGAAACATGTTAACATTGCCAAAGCAAGTGAGGTAGATAATATCCAAAAGTGAAATAAACAATAAAAATGAACAGTAAACATTACACATACAGAAATGTCAAAACAATAAACACATTACAAAAGTCATATTATACATATATATATATATATATATATATATATATACAGTGTTGTAACAATGTACAAATGGTTAAAGAACACAAGGGAAAATAAATAAGCATAAATATGGGTTGTAATTACAATGGTGTTTGTTCTTCACTGGTTGCCCTTTTCTTGTGGCAACAGGTCACAAATCTTGCTGCTGTGATGGCACACTGTGGATTTTCACCCAGTAGATATGGGAGTTTATCAAAGTTGGATTTGTTTTCGAATTCTTTGTGGATCTGTGTAATCTGAGGGAAATATGTCTCTCTAATATGGTCATACGTTGGACAGGAGGTTAGGAAGTGCAGCTCAGTTTCCACCTCATTTTGTGGGCAGTGTGCACATAGCCTGTCTTCTCTTGAGAGCCAGGTCTGTCTACGGCAGCCTATCTCAATAGCAAGGCTATGCTCACTAAGTCTGTACATAGTCAGTGGTCAGGTATTCTGCCACTGTGACTGTTTAGGGCTAAATAGCATTCTAGTTTGCTCTGTTTTTTTGTTAATTCTTACCAATGTGTCAAGTAATTATCTTTTTGTTTTCTCATGATTTGGTTGGGTCTAATTGTGCTGCTGTCCTGGGGCTCTGTGGGGTGTGTTTGTGTTTGTTGAACAGAGCCCCAGGACCAGCTTGCTTAGGGGACTCTTCTCCAGGTTCATCTCTCTGTAGGTGATGGCTTTGTTATGGAAGGTTTGGGAATCGCTTCCTTTTAGGTGGTTGTAGAATTTAACAGCTCTTTTCTGGATTTTGATCATTAGTGGGTATCGTCCTAATTCTGCTCTGCATGCATTATTTGGTGTTCTACGTTGTACACTGAGGATATTTTTGCAGAATTCTGTATGCAGAGTCTCAATTTGGTGTTTGTCCCATTTTGTGAAGTCTTGGTTGGTGAGCGGACCCCAGACTTCACAACCATAAAGGGCAATGGGCTCTATGACTGATTCAAGTATTTTTAGCCAGATCCTAATTGGTATGTTGAAATTTATGTTCCTTTTGATGGCATAGAATGCCCTTCTTGCCTTGTCTCTCTGATTGTTCACAGCTTTGTGGAAGTTACCTGTGGTGCTGATGTTTAGGCCAAGGTATGTATAGTTTTTTGTGTGCTCTAGGGCAACAGTTTCTAGATGGAATTTGTATTTGTGGTCCTGGCAACTGGACCTTTTTTGGAACACCGTTATTTTGGTCTTACTGAGATTTACTGTCAGGGCCCAGGTCTGACAGAATCTGTGCAGAACGTCTAGGTGCTGCTGTAGGCCCTCCTTGGTTGGTGACAGAAGCACCAGATCATCAGCAAATAGTAGACATTTGACTTTGGATTCTAGTAGGGTGAGGCCGGGTGCTGCAGACTTTTCTAGTGCCCGCGCCAATTCGTTGATATATATATGTTGAAGAGGATGGGGCTTAAGCTGCATCCCTGTCTCACCCCACGACCCTGTGTGAAGAAATATGTGTGTTTTTTGCCAATTTTAACCGCACACTTGTTGTTTGTGTACATGGATTTTATAATGTCGTATGTTTTACCCCCAACACCACTTTCCATCAGTTTGTATAGCAGACCCTCATGTCAAATTGAGTCGAAGGCTTTTTTGAAATCAACAAAGCATGAGAAGACTTTGCCCTTGTTTTGGTTTGTTTGGTTGTCACTTAGGGTGTGCAGGGTGAATACATGGTCTGTTGTACGGTAATTTGGTAAAAAGCCAATTTGACATTTGCTCAGTACATTGTTTTCTTTGAGGAAATGTACGAGTCTGCTGTTAATGATAATGCATAGGATTTTCCCAAGGTTACTGTTGACGCATATTCCACGGTTGTTATTGGGGTCAAATTTGTCTCCACTTTTGTGGATTGGGGTGATCAGTCCTTGGTTCCAAATATTGGGGAAGATGCCAGAGCTAAGGATGATGTTAAAGAGTTTTAGTATAGCCAATTGGAATTTGTTGTCTGCATATTTGATCATTTCATTAAGGATACCATCAACACCACAGGCCTTTTTGGGTTGGAGGGTTTTTATTTTGTCCTGTAACTCATTCTAGGTAATTGGAGAATCCAGTGGGTTCTGGTAGTCTTTAATAGTTGATTCTAAGATTTGTATTTGATCATGTATATGTTTTTGCTCTTTATTCTTTGTTATAGAGCCAAAAAGATTGGAGAAGTGGTTTACCCATACATCTCCATTTTGGATAGATAATTCTTCGTGTTGTTGTTTGTTTAGTGTTTTCCAATTTTCCCAGAAGTGGTTAGAGTCTATGGATTCTTCAATTACATTGAGCTGCTTTCTGACATGCTGTTCCTTCTTTTTCCGTAGTGTATTTCTGTATTGTTTTAGTGATTCACCATAATGAAGGCGTAGACTCAGGTTTTCAGATTTGATAGGGAAGCTGAGAGGTCAAATATACTGTTAAGATTTTCTACTGACAAGTTTACACCTTCACTATTGCAGTGAAACATATGCCTAGTGGGGCATATGTGTGAGGGAATGCTGTCACCTGCAGGCAGGTGTTTGTCCCCCTGTGTGCTGAGGGTGTCAGGTTCTGGCATTTAGGTCGCCACAGACTAGTACTGGGCCTGGAAATGATTGATTTCCCCCTTCAGGGTGGAGAAGCTGTCTTCATTAAAGTATGGGGATTCTAGTGGGGGGATATAGGTAGCACACAGGAGGACATTTTTCTCTGTTAAGATAATTTCCTTTTGAATTTCTAGCCAAATGTAAAATGTTCCTGTTTTGATTAATTTAATGGAGTAAGTTAGGTCTGCTCTATACCAAATTAGCATACCCCCTGAGTCCCTTCCCTGTTTCACACCTGGCAGATTGGTGGATGGGACTACCAGCTCTCTGTAACCTAGAGGGAAACCAGTGGGTCCGTCTCCTCTATAACAGGTTTCTTGCAGGATGACAATGTCTGTATTACCGATTTCTTTGGTGAAGTCCGGGTTCCTGCTCTTTAGGCCAAAGGCAGATGACCTCAGGCCTTGGATATTCCAGGATGATATAGTGAAGGCTTTTTGTTCCATAAAGTGTCCAATGTTGTTGGTCGTGGTTTGGCCTCAGGCCAGTAAGTGTGAGCAGAGCCTGCTGAGCATCTGGTACATGCCATTGGCTTGAGCGAGTGTAAGAGTGGGGGTTGGGCCTGTTTGCCCGCTCACTACCTGGGCGTATGTGTGATTTCCATGTTGACGCCCTCTTTACGGGGGTGGGGTGCATGGGGTGGGCAGGAGTGGCATAGGTCTGATCTGAGGGGGCCTAAATGGGGTGTGGGCATGGTTGACGTGGGGGGTGTTGATTGGTTGGGGTGGGGGTGTGGATGTGTCTGGGGGTGTTGTGGTCTGGATGTGAGTCCTCTTGGCGTGGGTCCTCTATGTGTAGGTCCGGGGGGGGGGGGGGGGGGTCCTGCAGGTCTTGGAGGATGTCTCGCTGGTCTGGGTGGGGTGTCTATTGATCTGTTGCTCCTGTGTGAAGTGTTGGGGATACGTTTGAGAGCGATGTCCTTTAGAGTCCGGGCGAAGGTGGGCACTGCTGCCTTGTAGAGGTGGACCTGGTCATAGAGGCTGTTCAAGTCCAGGGTGGAGTGGTGGGCCAGGAAAACATTTGGTTTTGAGGCACAGTCACGGGAAATACTTGCGTTTACCCGCTGTATTGTGGCAGGGTGGAAGTCTTTTCGTGGTAGCAGGGTGGAGATAACCACTTGTGCGTTGGGGAAAGTAGAAGAAGCCTTTTCAATCACTCCCTTCAGTGCTGTGGCCACCCTTTCCTGCTGTGCTCTCAGGTTGTTTGTGCCTGTGTGTATTATTATGTGGCTAGCTGAGCCTAGTTGGTCCTCAGACAGAAGGTCGAGGGCGCGCTGGGTGTTTGGACACCAGAGTTTAGACACACTGTTTGGGAAAAAGGTTTTTTTCTTCTATATATTTCCCATTTGAGTCCATAAGGAGTACATTCTGTGTCTTGTGGTTGTCCTCCGTGGGTGTGGGGGGGTTGTCAGAAGGGCTGATTAAGGGGGTGTTGTGTTGTTGTGCTGGACTGTTGTCTGGGTCTGTGCTGTCTCTCTCTCTCTCTCTCTCTCTCTCTCTCTCTATCTCTCTCATTCAATGCATACTTCAGTGGAGTGAGATTCCACTCTCCTATTTAAACACCACCACGGTGTGAACAAGGTGAGGACCAGATAGTTGTTCTTCAATGCCAGAAGTCATTTCTCTCTGCTATTAACAGAACAGTAGAGATAAATATGCTCCTCTCTCCTCCTTCCCCTGCTCCTCTCTCCTTCTTACCCTGCTCCTCTCTCCTCCTTCCCCTCCTCCTCTCTCCTCCTTCCCCTGCTCCTCTCTTCTCCTCCTTCCCCTGCTCCTCTCTTCTCCTCCTTCCCTTGCACCTCTCTTCTCCTCCTCTCTCCTCCTCCTCTCTCCTCCTTCCCCTGCTCCTCTTTCCTCCTCCTTCCCCTGCTCTTCTCTTCTCCTCCTCTCTCCTCCTTCCCCTTACTCCTCTCTCCCTCTTCCCCTGCTCCTCTCTCCTCCTCCCCTCTCCTCCTTCCCCTGCTCCTCTCTCCTTCTCCTTCCCCTGCTGCTCTTCTCCTCCTCTCTCCTCCTTCCCCTACTCCTCTCTCCTCCTTCCCCTGCTCCTCTCTCCTCCTCCTCTCTCCTCCTTCCCCTGCTCCTCTCTCCTCCTTCCCCTTCTCCTCTCTCCTCCTACTCTCTCCTCCTTCCCCTGCTCCTCTCTCCTCCTTCCCCTGCTCCTCTCTCCTCCTCCTCTCTCCTCCTGTCTCCTCCTTCCCTCTCCTCCTTCCCCTGCTCCTCTCTCCTGCTCCTCTCTCCTCCTTCCCCTGCTCCTCTCTCCTCCTCCTCTCTCCTCCTTCCCCTACTCCTCTCTCCTCCTTCCCCTGCTCCTCTCTCCTCCTTCCCCTGCTCCTCTCCTCCTCCTTCCCCTGCTCTTCTCTTCTCCTCCTCTCTCCTCCTTCCCCTACTCCTCTCTCCTCCTTCCCCTGCTCCTCTCTCCTCCTCCTCTCTCCTCCTCCTTCCCCTGCTCCTCTCTCCTCCTTCCCCTTCTCCTCTCTCCTCCTACTCTCTCCTCCTTCCCCTGCTCCTCTCTCCTCCTCTCTCCTCCTTCCCTCTCCTCCTTCCCCTGCTCCTCTCTCCTCCTCCTCTCTCCTCCTCCTCTCTCCTCCTTCCCTCTCCTCCATGCCCTGCTCCTCTCTCCTCCTTCCCCTGCCTCTCTCTCCTCCTCCTCTCTCCTCCTTCCCTCTCCTCCTTCCCCTGCTCCTCTCTTCTCCCACTACGTGTGTGTCTGTCTGTGTGTGTGTAGGGGGTCTCCTCACAGCAGGGGGAGGAACAGAGGGACCAAGGCATGTTCCCCCAGCTAATGTTTTATGACTGAGTCGTGCCCCCCCCCCCCCACACAACCTTCCCCTGCTCCTCTCTTCTCCTTCCCCTGCTCCTCTCTCCTCCTTCCCCTGCTCCTCTCTCCTCCTCCTCTCTCCTCCTTCCCTCTCCTCCTTCCCCTGCTCCTCTCCCCTCCTCCTCTCTCTCCTCCTTCCCCTGCTCCTCTCTCCTCCTTCCCTCTCCTCCTTCCCCTGCTCCTCTCTCCTCCCACTATGTGTGTGTCTGTGTGTGTGTAGGGGGTCTCCTCTTCACAGCAGGGGGAGGAACAGAGGGACCAAGGCATGTTCCCCCAGCTAATATTTTATGACTGAGTCGTGCCCCCCCCCCACATGCTGCATACATAATGACATGACATTATAATTTGTAGAAGCATGATGGATATTTGCATAACTGTCAATTAAGTCTGGCAGATGTGAAGAGGCCGGCACTCAGTCCACTGTTCCTTTAATTAACACCAGAGAGATGAACCCTGACCCCCACGGCGTGTGTGTTTGTGGTGCGTGCACAGCACAGAAGGCCAACCTCGTGTGTGTGTGTGTGTGTGTGTGTGTGTGGTTGTTTGTGTGCGTGTGTGGTTGTGCGTTTGCGTGTGTGTGTGTGTGTGTGTGTGTGTGTGTGGTTGTGCGTGTGTGTGTGTGCGCGCTGGAGCGTACTGTAAACATGATTAATACAGAGCTTCAGAGGCCCACTGTTGTAGTTCTACTGAGACCAGACAAACACATGCATGTACACACATACACATAGTTGTGCAAAAGCAGTTATCCTTGAGAAAGTGGTAATTAAAATGCAAAACAAGGTCTTTGTAACGTGTCCAGTGACAGTCCTTCATCCGTCTGCAACGTGTCGACTGACAGCACATGGAGAAAACAAGCCCCTTTTTAAGTTCGCCTCTCAGCTATCGCTGCCTGCACCTGCCCGCCCGTCCAGCATCACTACTCTGTTCTGACTTAGAATATGTGGACAACTACAAATACCTAGGTGTCTGGTTAGACTGTAAACTCTCCTTCCAGACTCACATTAAGCATCTCCAATCCAAAGTTAAATCTACAATCGGCTTCCTATTTCACAACAAAGCATCCTTCACTCATGCTGCCAAACATACCCTCGTAAAACTGACCATCCTACCAATCCTCGACTTCGGTGATGTCATTTAGAAAATAGCCTCCAACACCCTACTCAATAAATTGGATGCAGTCTATCACAGTGCCATCCGTTTTGTCACCAAAGCCCCATATACTACCCACCATTGCGACCTGTACGCTCTCGTTGGCTGGCCCTCGCTTCATACTCGTCGCCAAACCCACTGGCTTCATGTCATCTACAAGACCCTGCTAGGTAAAGTCCCCCCTTATCTCAGCTCGCTGGTCACCATAGCATCACCCACCTGTAGCACACGCTCCAGCAGGTATATCTCTCTAGTCACCCCCAAAACCAATTCTTCCTTTGGCCGCCTCTCCTTTCAGTTCTCTGCTGCCAACGACTGGAACGAAGTACCAAAATCTCAGAAACTGGAAACACTTATCTCCCTCACTAGCTTTAAGCACCAGCTGTCAGAGCAGCTCACAGATTACTGCACCTGTACATAGCCCACCTATAATTTAGCCCAAACAACTACCTCTTTCCCTACTGTATTTATTTTGCTCCTTTGCACCCCATTATTTTTATTTCTACTTTGTACATTCTTCCACTGCAAATCTACCATTCCAGTGTTTTACTTGATATATTGTATTTATTCGCCACCATGGCCTTTTTTTGCCTTTACCTCCCTTCTCACCTAATTTGCTCACATCGTATATAGACTTGTTTATACTGTATTATTGACTGTATGTTTGTTTTACTCCATGTGTAACTCTGTGTCGTTGTATCTGTCGAACTGCTTTGCTTTATCTTGGCCAGGTCGCAATTGTAAATGAGAACTTGTTCTCAACTTGCCTACCTGGTTAAATAAAGGTGTTCTCAACTTGCCTACCTGGTTAAATAAAAGTGAAATAAATATATCAGCAGAAACACCCATCATTCCCAAATGATGGCACCCTGTTCCCTCCTTTTGGGCCTTGGTTAAATAAAGGTGTTCCAACTAGGGACCCATTTGGGCCTGGTCAAATAAAGGTGTTCTCAACTAGGGACCCACCTGGGCCTTGGTAAAGGTGAAATAAATATATCAGTAGGGACCCATTTGGGCCTTGGTCAAACGTAGTGCGTCCCAAGTAGGGACCCATTTGGGCCTTGGTCAAACGTAGTGCGTCCCAAGTAGGGACCCATTTGGGCCTTGGTCAAACGTAGTGCGTCCCAAGTAGGGACCCATTTGGGCATTGGTCAAACGTAGTGCGTCCCAAGTAGGCACCCATTTGGGACGATGTCGTAGTGACTAATTTTCATAGAAACCCATTACTAAAAAATATATATACATATATGATATGATTATAAAAACCACAGGCTGGTAAACGTCAGAATATAAGCCTTAGTGATGATTACGAAGAGCTTACATTACACTGCTTACGTGACAATGTGACATTAGTTCCACTCAGCCCTGTCTTCAACCCACAGCTACATAGAGGACTGTTGAAGGATCTCAGTGGTGACATCAAATCCATTCAATAGGTCCTCCACACACCCTTTACAGTTACCACTGTCTGATAGCTAATTATACTACCAGACAACATACTGCAGTGGGGAATATGGCCAACCTAGAGAGGGGGAGGGAGGGAGGGAGGGGAGGGAGAGAGAGAGAGAGAGAGAGAGAGAGAGAATCATTCTCATCTTTTGTCATTGAGGTGTTTTTAACCATCCCAAAATAACTATAAATTGCCTCGTTATCATACTAAAGGGGTGAGTGTGTGTGTGTGTGTGTGTGTGTGTGTGTGTGGGGTAGTATGTGTGAGTGGTAGTGTGTGTGCTTGTAAGGGATAGTGTGTGTGGTTGTGCGTGTACGTGTGTGATAGTGTGTGTGTGTAATGTTGTGCTGTGGGTTTCAGTTATCTGCCTGGTGGGACTGTGTGTGTGTGTAATGTTGTACTGTGTGTTTCAGTTATCTGCCTGGTGGGACTGTGTGTGTGGTAGTGTGTGTGTGTGTGTAATGTTGTACTGTGTGTTTCAGTTATCTGCCTGGTGGGGCTGTGTGTGTGGTAGTGTGTGTGTGTGTAATGTTGTACTGTGTTTCAGTTATATGCCTGGTGGGACTGTGTGTGTGGTAGTGTGTGTGTGTGTAATGTTGTACTGTGTGTTTCAGTTATCTGCCTGGTGGGACTGTGTGTGTGGTAGTGTGTGTGTGTGTAATGTTGTACTGTGTGTTTCAGTTATCTGCCTGGTGGGACTGTGTGTGTGGTAGTGTGTGTAATGTTGTACTGTGTGTTTCAGTTATCTGCCTGGTGGGACTGTTTGTGTGGTAGTGTGTGTGTAATGTTGTACTGTGTGTTTCAGTTATCTGCCTGGTGGGACTGGGCCTGGTAGTGTTCTTCTTCAGCTTCCTGCTGTCCATCTTCAGGTCCAAGTACCACGGCTACCCCTACAGGTAACACACATACCTGGACTTCACCATGTTACCAATGGTATTCACACACACATTAGAGTTTTCCTGGACACGTGACTTAACCAGGAAAACGTCTGTGCCCAGAGTTTTCCAGTTGAGGTGGTCTTGATTAACTCCTTGCCCTACATAGTGTATAAATAGATTACTTCACTCCAGGTCTCCAGGGGTGTCTAAGTTCACACCATCCACCCTCTAACATGGAACACACCCAGACACTTTTCACCCAGAACATCGTGTTGCATTTTTTCCTAAACGAGCGAACTCAAACTGCCCTTGGAAGACAACTTTACCCACTTTTGAACTTCGTCAGATGAGTCGCGTCAGATGAGTCGCGTCAGATGAGTCGCGTCAGATGAGTCCCGTCAGATGAGTCCCGTCAGATGAGTCCCGTCAGATGAGCCGCGTCAGACGAGCCGCGTCAGACTAGCCTAGTGGTTAGAGCGTTGGACTAGTAACCGGAAGGTTGCAAGTTCAAACCCCCGAGCTGACAAGGTACAAATCTGTCGTTCTGCCCCTGAACAGGCAGTTAACCCACTGTTCCTAGGCCATCGTTGAAAATAAGAATTTGTTCTTAACTGACTTGCCTAGTTAAATAAAGGTTAAAAAAATGTATATATTTTTTTTTAAAGAGTCATCAGATGAGTCTTCAGATGAGTCTTCAGATGAGTCTTCAGATGAGTCTTCAGATGAGTCACGTCAACTCATCTGACGGCTAGTCAGATGAGTTGTCAGATGCTTTATCCCAAAAGGATTTTGTCAGCCTCTGCTCGAATCAATGGCTTCGCCCCAAATAGCGACCTTTGTTCTTTTATGAGCACTAATTTTGTCCAGGACTCGTAGAGATCTGGTAGGATACGATTTAGGACACATCCAGATTCTCCAGCTATCAGAATATAAGTAACAAGTAACACCCATAATCATCAAAACAACAGTTAGCAGCACGCAGTCCGAGAGAATGAAATCTACTGAACACAATGAAACAATGAAATCTACTGAACAACACTTAATACAGTCATATCACAATGAAATCTACTGAACGACACTTAATACAGTCATATCACAATGAAATCTACTGAACAACATTTAATACAGTCATATCACAATGAAATCTACTGAACGACACTTAATACAGTCATATCACAATGAAATCTACTGAACAACATTTAATACAGTCATATCACAATGAAATCTACTGAACAGCATTTAATACAGTCAGATCACAATGAAATCTACTGAACGACACTTAATACAGTCAGATCACAATGAAATCTACTGAACGACACTTAATACAGTCATATCACAATGAAATCTACTGAACAGCATTTAATACAGTCAGATCACAATGAAATCTACTGAACAGCATTTAATACAGTCAGATCACAATGAAATCTACTGAACGACACTTAATACAGTCAGATCACAATGAAATCTACTGAACAACATTTAATACAGTCAGATCACAATGAAATCTACTGAACAACATTTAATACAGTCAGATCACAATGAAATCTACTGAACAGCATTTAATACAGTCAGATCACAATGAAATCTACTGAACGACACTTAATACAGTCAGATCACAATGAAATCTACTGAACAGCATTTAATACAGTCAGATCACAATGAAATCTACTGAACGACACTTAATACAGTCAGATCACAATGAAATCTACTGAACAGCATTTAATACAGTCAGATCACAATGAAATCTACTGAACGACACTTAATACAGTCAGATCACAATGAAATCTACTGAACAGCATTTAATACAGTCAGATCAAGATTAAATCTACCGAGCGACACTGAATACAGTCAGATCACAATGAAATCTACTGAACGACACTTAATACAGTCAGATCACAATGAAATCTACTGAACGACACTTAATGCAGTCAGATCAAGATTAAATCTACTGAACGACACTTAATACAGTCAGATCACAATGAAATCTACTGAACGACACTTAATACAGTCAGATCACAATGAAATCTACTGAACGACACTTAATGCAGTCAGATCAAGATTAAATCTACCGAGCGACACTGAATACAGTCAGAACACAGTTGACTTTGTCACACACTAACTGGCGAGCGCTCTGTAATCACACGCTCTCTCTCCGTCTCTCTCTCTGTCTCTCTGTCTTTCTCTGTCTCTCTCTGTGTGTCTCTCTCTCTTTCTTTCAGCTTCCTTATAAAGTGAGTCTGAGGCGCCGTCTTCAGAGTGAAGGGTGAAGAGGCTACTTGATGCTGCTAGCTGAGAGGCTGCAGACACCGGGACAGGGTGCATGGGGCGGGGGGGTCATTTCAACTGCTGTACTCAATCTGCTTAATAAATGATAATGTGGTGACAAACTGAGAAAAGAGACACTCCTACCTATCTGATTAGTATGGTTATATCACACACACCTGTTCTGAAGGAGTTGAGCTCTTCAAGTCTGAATGTGTTTTATTTGATAGTGTCTGGCCAAATGACAGAGGGAGAGAGAGGACAGGAGAGGAGAAGAGGAAAGCGAGAGAGAGACATGCTGAGGACATGAGGAAAGAGAGAGACATGCTGAGGAAAAGAGGAAATAGAGAGAGAGAGACGTGCTGAGGAGAAGAGAGAGAGAGAGACATGATGAGGAGAAGAGAGGGAGAGACATGCTGAGGACATGAGGAAAGAGAGAGACATGCTGAGGAAAAGAGGAAATAGAGAGAGAGACATGCTGAGGAGAAGAGGAAGTAGAGAGACATGCTGAGGAGAAGAGGAAAGAGAGAGAGACATGCTGAGGAGAAGAGGAAGAGAGAGAGACATGCTGAGGAGAAGAGAGAGAGACATGATGAGGAGAAGAGAGAGAGAGAGAGACATGCTGAGGAGAAGAGAGAGAGGGAGAGATACTGAGGAGAAGAGGAAAGAGAGAGACATGCTGATGAGAAGAGGAAGTAGAGAGACATGCTGAGGAGAAGAGGAAAGAGAGAGACATGCTGATGAGAAGAGGAAGTAGAGAGACATGCTGAGGAGAAGAGGAAGTAGAGAGACATGCTGAGGAGAAGAGGAAAGAGAGAGACATGCTGATGAGAAGAGGAAGTAGAGAGACATGCTGAGGAGAAGAGGAAGTAGAGAGACATGCTGAGGAGAAGCGGAAGAGAGAGAGACATGCTGAGGAGAAGAGGAAGTAGAGAGACATGCTGAGGAGAAGAGGAAAGAGAGAGACATGCTGATGAGAAGAGGAAGTAGAGAGACATGCTGAGGAGAAGAGGAAGTAGAGAGACATGCTGAGGAGAAGAGGAAGTAGAGAGACATGCTGAGGAGAAGAGGAAGTAGAGAGACATGCTGAGGAGAAGAGGAAAGAGAGAGACATGCTGAGGAGAAGAGGAAAGAGAGAGAGACATGCTGAGGAGAAGAGGAAAGAGAGAGAGACATGCTGAGGAGAAGAGGAAAGAGAGAGACATGCTGAGGAGAAGAGGAAGTAGAGAGACATGCTGAGGAGAAGAGGAAGTAGAGAGACATGCTGAGGAGAAGAGGAAGTAGAGAGACATGCTGAGAAGAGAAGAGGAAAGAGAGAGGAAATGCTGAGGAGAAGAGGAAAGAGAGAGAGCTGAGGAGAGAGGAAGACATGCTGAGGAGAAGAGGAAAGAGAGAGACATGCTGAGGAGAAGAGGAAGTAGAGAGACATGCTGAGGAGAAGAGGAAGTAGAGAGACATGCTGAGGAGAAGAGGAAAGAGAGAGACATGCTGAGGAGAAGAGGAAAGAGAGAGACATGCTGAGGAGAAGAGGAAAGAGAGAGACATGCTGAGGAGAAGAGGAAGTAGAGAGACATGCTGAGGAGAAGAGGAAGTAGAGAGACATGCTGAGGAGAAGAGGAAGTAGAGAGACATGCTGAGGAGAAGAGGAAAGAGAGAGACATGCTGAGGAGAAGAGGAAGTAGAGAGACATGCTGAGGAGAAGAGGAAAGAGAGAGACATGCTGAGGAGAAGAGGAAGAGAGAGACATGCTGAGGAGAAGAGGAAAGAGAGAGACATGCTGAGGAGAAGAGGAAGTAGAGAGACATGCTGAGGAGAAGAGGAAGAGAGAGAGACATGCTGAGGAGAAGAGGAAAGAGCAGAGAGGCAGAAGAGAGAGACATGCTGAGGAGAAGAGGAAAGAGAGACATGCTGAGGAGGAGAAAGAGAGAGACATGCTAAAGAGAGCTGAGGAGAAGAGACATGGAGGAGAGAGAGAGACATGCTGGAGAAGAGGAAAGAGAGAGAGAGACACGCTGAGGAGAAGAGGAAAGAGAGAGACATGCTAAGGAGAAGAGGAAGAGAGAGACATGCTGAGGAAAGAGAGAGAGACATGCTGAGGAGAAAAGGAAAGAGAGAGAGAGACATGCTGAGGAGAAAAGGAAAGAGAGAGAGACATGCTGAGGAGAAGAGGAAGTAGAGAGACATGCTGAGGAGAAGAGGAAGTAGAGAGACATGCTGAGGAGAAGAGGAAGTAGAGAGACATGCTGAGGAGAAGAGGAAAGAGAAAGCTGAGGAGAAGAGGAAAGAGAGAGACATGCATGCTGAGGAGAAGAGGAAAGAGAGAGAGACATGCTGAGGAGAAGAGGAAGTAGAGAGACATGCTGAGGAGAAGAGGAAGTAGAGAGACATGCTGAGGAGAAGAGGAAGAGGAGTAGAGAGACATGCTGAGGAGAAGAGGAGAGAGAGACATGCTGAGGAGAAGAGGAAGTAGGAGAAGAGGAAGTATGCTGAGGAGAAGAGGAAAGAGAGAGACATGCTGAGGAGAAGAGGAAGTAGAGAGACATGCTGAGGAGAACTAGAGAGAGAGAGAAATGCTGAGGAGAAGAGGAAAGAGCGAGAGAGGCATAGAGAGAGACATGCTGAGGAGAAGAGGAAAGAGAGAGACATGCTAAGGAGAAGAGGAAGAGAGAGAGAGACATGCTGAGAAGAGTAAAGAGAGAGAGAGACACGCTGAGGAGAAGAGGAAAGAGAGAGACATGCTAAGGAGAAGAGGAAGAGAGAGACATGCTGAGGAAAGAGAGAGAGACATGCTGAAGGAGAAAAGAAAGGAGAGAGAGACATGCTGAGGAGAAAAGGAAATGAGAGAGAGACATGCTGAGGAGAAGAGGAAGTAGAGAGACATGCTGAGGAGAAGAGGAAGTAGAGAGACATGCTGAGGAGAAGAGGAAGTAGAGAGACATGCTGTGGAGAAGAGGAAAGAGAGAGACATGCTGAGGAGAAGAGGAAAGAGAGAGAGACATGCTGAGGAGAAGAGGAAAGAGAGAGACATGCTGAGGAGAAGAGGAAGTAGAGAGACATGCTGAGGAGAAGAGGAAGTAGAAGTAGAGAGACATGCTGAGGAGAAGAGGAAGTAGAGAGACATGCTGAGGAGAAGAGGAAAGAGAGACATGCTGAGGAGAAGAGGAAGTAGAGAGACATGCTGAGGAGAAGAGGAAAGAGAGAGACATGCTGAGGAGAAGAGGAAGTAGAGAGACATGCTGAGGAGAACTAGAAAGAGAGAAATGCTGAGGAGAAGAGGAAAGAGCTGAGAGATGCTAGAGAGAGACATGCTGAGGAGAAGAGGAAAGAGAGAGACATGCTAAGGAGAAGAGGAAGAGAGAGAGACATGCTGAGGAGAAGAGGAAAGAGAGAGACATGCTGAGGAGAAGAGAGAGAGAGACATGCTGGGGAGAAGAGGAAAGAGAGAGACATGCTAAGGAGAAGAGGAAGAGAGAGAGAGACATGCTGAGGAGAAGAGTAAAGAGAGAGAGAGACATGCTGAGGAGAAGAGGAAAGAGAGAGACATGCTAAGGAGAAGAGGAAGAGAGAGAGAGACATGCTGAGGAGAAGAAAGAGAGAGAGACATGCTGAGAGAAGAGGAAAGAGAGAGACATGCTGAGGAGAAGAGGAAGTAGAGAGACATGCTGAGGAGAAGAAGAGAGAGACATGCTGAGGAGAAGAGGAAGTAGAGAGACATGCTGAGGAGAAGAGGAAGTAGAGAGACATGCTGAGGAGAAGAGGAAGTAGAGAGACATGCTGAGGAGAAGAGGAAGTAGAGAGACATGCTGAGGAGAAGAGGAAAGAGAGAGACATGCTGAGGAGAAGAGGAAAGAGAGAGACATGCTGAGGAGAAGAGGAAAGAGAGAGACATGCTGAGGAGAAGAGGAAGTAGAGAGACATGCTGAGGAGAAGAGGAAGTAGAGAGACATGCTGAGGAGAAGAGGAGGTAGAGAGACATGCTGAGGAGAAGAGGAAAGAGAGAGACATGCTGAGGAGAAGAGGAAGTAGAGAGACATGCTGAGGAGAAGAGGAAAGAGAGAGACATGCTGAGGAGAAGAGGAAGTAGAGAGACATGCTGAGGAGAACTAGAGAGAGAGAGAAATGCTGAGGAGAAGAGGAAAGAGCGAGAGAGGCATAGAGAGAGACATGCTGAGGAGAAGAGGAAAGAGAGAGACATGCTAAGGAGAAGAGGAAGAGAGAGAGAGACATGCTGAGGAGAAGAGGAAAGAGAGAGAGACATGCTGAGGAGAAGAGAGAGAGACATGCTGAGGAGAAGAGGAAAGAGAGAGACATGCTAAGGAGAAGAGGAAGAGAGAGAGAGACATGCTGAGGAGAAGAGTAAAGAGAGAGAGAGACATGCTGAGGAGAAGAGGAAAGAGAGAGACATGCTAAGGAGAAGTGGAAAGAGAGAGACATGCTGAGGAGAAGAGGAAAGAGAGAGACATGCTGAGGAGAAGATGAAGTAGAGAGACATGCTGAGGAGAAGAGAGAGAGCGAGACATGCTGAGGAGAAGAGGAAAGAGAGAGACATGCTGAGGAGAAAAGAAGGGAGACATGCTGAGGAGAAGAGTAAAGAGAGAGACGTGCTGAGGAAAGGAGAGAGAGAGAGAGGCGTGCTGAGGAGAAGAGAGAGAGAGAGACATGATGAGGAGAAGAGAGAGAGGGAGAGACATGCTGAGGACATGAGGAAAGCGGGAGAGGGAGAGACATACTGAGGAGACGCGGAAGAGAGAGAGACATGCTGAGGAGAAGAGGAAGTAGAGAGACATGCTGAGGAGAAGAGGAAGTAGAGAGACATGCTGAGGAGAAGAGGAAGAGAGAGACATGCTGAGGAGAAGAGGAAGTAGAGAGACATGCTGAGGAGAAGAGGAAAGAGCGAGAGAGGCATGCTGAGGAGAAGAGAGAGAGAGACATGCTGAGGAGAAGAGGAAGAGAGAGATACATGCTGAGGAGAAGAGTAAAGAGAGAGAGAGACATGCTAAGGAGAAGAGAGAGAGAGACATGCTGAGGAGAAGAAGAAACAGAGAGACATGCTAAGGAGAAGAGGAAGAGAGAGAGACATGCTGAGGAGAAGAGTAAAGAGAGAGAGAGACATGCTAAGGAGAAGAGAGAGAGAGACATGCTGAGAAGAGTAAAGAGAGAGAGAGACACGCTGAGGAGAAGAGGAAAGAGAGAGACATGCTAAGGAGAAGAGGAAGAGAGAGACATGCTGAGGAAAGAGAGAGAGACATGCTAAGGAGAAAAGGAAAGAGAGAGAGAGACATGCTGAGGAGAAAAGGAAAGAGAGAGAGACATGCTGAGGAGAAGAGGAAATAGAGAGAGATACATGCTGAGGAGAAGAGAGAGATACATACTGAGGAGAAGAGTAAAGAGAGAGACGTGCTGAGGAGAAGAGGAAAGAGAGAGACATGCTGAGGAAAAGAGAGAGCGAGAGAGAGAGACATGCTGAGGAGAAGAGGAAAGAGAGAGACATGCTGAGGAGAAAAGGAAAGAGAGAGAGACATGCTGAGGAAAAGAGGAAAGAGAGAGACATGCTGAGGAGATGAGGAAAGAGAGAGACATGCTGAGGAGAAGAGAGAGAGAGAGACATGCTGAGGAGAAGAGGAAAGAGAGAGAGAGATGCTGAGGAGACAAGGAAAGAGAGAGAGAGACATGCTGAGGAGAAGAGGAAAGAGTGAGAGACATGCTGAGGAGAAGAGGAAAGAGAGAGAGAGACATGCGGAGGAGAAGAGGAAAGAGAGACATGCTGAGGAAAAGAGAGAGAGAGAGACATGCTGAGGAAAAGAGAGACATGTTACATGAGAAGGAATAACACTAACCCAACAGCCCATGTTACATGAGAAGGAATAACACTAATCCAACAGCCCACGTTACATGAGAAGGAATAACACTAATCCAACAGCCCATGTTACATGAGAAGGAATAACACTAATCCAACCGCCCACGTTACATGAGAAGGAATAACACTAATCCAACAGCCCACGTTACATGAGAAGGAATAACACTAATCCAACAGCCCACGTTACATGAGAAGGAATAACACTAATCCAACAGCCCACGTTACATGAGAAGGAATAACACTAATCCAACAGCCCATGTTACATGAGAAGGAATAACACTAACCCAACAGCCCACGTTACATGAGAAGGAATAACACTAATCCAACAGCCCACGTTACATGAGAAGGAATAACACTAATCCAACAGCCCACGTTACATGAGAAGGAATAACACTAATCCAACCGCCCACGTTACATGAGAAGGAATAACACTAATCCAACAGCCCACGTTACATTAGAAGGAATAACACTAATCCAACCGCCCATGTTACATGAGAAGGAATAACACTAATCCAACAGCCCACGTTACATGAGAAGGAATAACACTAATCCAACCGCCCACGTTACATGAAAAGGAATAACACTAATCCAACAGCCCATGTTACATGAGAAGGAATAACACTAATCCAACAGCCCATGTTACATGAGAAGGAATAACACTAATCCAACAGCCCACATTACATGAGAAGGAATAACACTAATCCAACAGCCCATGTTACATGAGAAGGAATAACACTAATCCAACAGCCCATGTTACATGAGAAGGAATAACACCATCCGTTGTAGGACTGACTGTCTGTCAGCGGACATTATCAACATCCACCTGAACCGTTGTTTACCTCTGAAATCTGTTTTTCATCTTTTGTTCATTTACCTGCCTCTTTCTCTTTTCTCCACCACCCCCCAACCCTGGCCGTGGCCGAAATCTGTCTTGCCTACTGCTTATTAAAACTGCCTACTTGGTACTAATCGTACTACATACTATTTAGAATGATCTGTTTAGTGAGAAGAAATGCAGTAAGCGACACAAATCAACAAATCAAATGAAGCGCGTCCCCTATTCTGATTTTATTAGCTGTTGTAGAAAAAACAAAAAACATGTAGGTGTGAAAAAGACGATTGCTCTTCCTAAATAATGTGCAGTGAATCCTACTTGATAAGCCGAAAAGAGTATGACATCCTGGCATTTAAAGCATACTTAATTTTTTAAGTTTTACATACTATAATACATTAACAGTTTTGCGTACCCCAAAGTCATACTATTTAGTATGGTTATTCGGACACAGTCTCCCTCGTCCCCCTCTCCTCCCTCGTCCCCTCTCCTCCCTCGCCCCCCTCTCCTCCCTCGTCCCCCTCTCCTCCCTCTCCTCTCTCTCCTCCCTCATCCCCCTCTCCTCCCTATTCCCCCTCTTCTCCCTCTCCTCCCTCGTCCCCCTTTCCTCCCTCTCCTCTCTCTCCTCCCTCGTCCCCCTCTCCTCCCTCTCCTCCCTCGCCTACCTCGTCCCCCTCTCCTCCCTCTCCTCCCCTCGCCTCCCTCGTCCCCCTCTCCTCCCTCTCATCACCCTCCTCCCTCGTCCCCCTCTCCTCCCTCGTCCCCCTCTCCTCCCTCTCCTCCCTCGTCCCCCTCTCCTCCCTCGTCCCCCTCTCCTCTCTCTCCTCCCCTCTCCTCCCTCGTCCCCCTCTCCTCCCTCGTCCCCCTCTCCTCCCTCTTCCCCCTCGTCTCCCCCTCCTCCCTCGTCCCCCACTCCTCCCTCTCCTCTCTCTCCTCCTTCGTCCCCCTCTCCTCCCTCGTCCCCCTCTCCTCTCTCTCCTCCCTCTCCTCCCTCGTCCCCTCTCCTCCCTCTTCCCCCTCTCCTCCCTCATCCCCCTCTCCTCCCTCGTCCCCCTCGTCCCCCTCTCCTCCCTCGTCCCCCTCTCCTCCCTCTCCTCCCTCGTCCCCCTCTCCTCCCTCGTCCCCCTCTCCTCCCTCGTCCCCCTCTCCTCTCTCTCCTCCCTCTCCTCCCTCGTCCCCCTCTCCTCCCTCTCCTCCCTCGTCCCCCTCTCCTCCCTCCCTCGTCCCCCTCTCCTCCCTCTCCTCCCTCGTCCCTCTCTCCTCCCTCGTCCCCCTCTCCTCCCTCGTCCCTCGTCCCCCTCTCCTCTCTCTCCTCCCTCTCCTCCCTCGTCCCCCTCTCCTCCCTCGTCCCCCTCTCCTCTCTCTCCTGCCTCTCCTCCCTCGTCCCCCTCTCCTCTCTCTCCTCCCTCGTCCCCCTCTCCTCCCTCTCCTCCCTCGTCCCCCTCTCCTCCCTCGTCCCCCTCTCCTCTCTCTCCTCCCTCTCCTCCCTCGTCCCCCTCTCTCTCTCTCCTCCCTCGTCCCCCTCTCCTCCCTCGTCCCCCTCTCCTCCCTCGTCCCCCTCTCCTCTCTCTCCTCCCTCGTCCCCCTCTCCTCCCTCTCCTCCCTCGTCCCCCTCTCCTCTCTCTCCTGCCTCTCCTCCCTCGTCCCCCTCTCCTCCCTCCTCCTCCCTCGTCCCCTCTCCTCCCTCGTCCCCCTCTCCTCCCTCGTCCCCCTCTCCTCTCTCTCCTCCCTCTCCTCCCTCGTCCCCCTCTCCTCCCTCTCCTCCCTCGTCCTCCTCTCTCTCTCCCCTCGTCCCCCTCTCCTCTCTCTCTCTCTCTCCTGCCTCTCCTCCCTCGTCCCCCTCTGTCTGTCAGTACTGTATAATGAGGGACCGTCAGTGACGTAAACGAAGCTAGACGGTTCTGTCAGTTTCGCTGTCAATCACGCAGACTAGGGTGTCAGATCTTCTCCACTTAATGCCTGAGGAAAAACAGATTTGAGTCAGAACCAAAGCAGCCCAGCTTGTGAGTGGTAATCATTGTCCTGCTGTGTTAGTTATTCCTTCGTAGAAACTCATCACCATAGGTTTTACAGCATATTGCAGTACTGCTAGATGTTAGGGCTGCTGGAACCTACTCCAGAATTCAAGCAACAACAAAGTGGACACCCCATCACTTTTTCTGGTGATCAAATGAGGGACAGGGCTGGAGAAATGGAAACCCTCTCAAATGCATTGATGCATTTCTACGTTTATTGATAAGTGATGGTCTTTAAGAATCAGTTTAGCATTTAAATCATTCATTTAAAAGTAAAACAACGTTTTACCAATCCCAGATTTCCCCTTTAAAGTGTGTCATGTACTGTATCTAAGAATAGTTGTTTTCTTCAGGTTTGTGAGCTGAAATGTACTGTAAAAGAGGTCAGTGGTGGTTAAACACTGGTATACAGTTCAGGTCCCAGTGAGACCATTTTACACACATATGTGCCGACATATGTATCTGTGCGACCCGGAATGCCTAGAAAAACGAAGGATTCTGTCTTTATTGTCTCAAATATTTTTCATTGTGCTCCTAAATGTCTTTGTGTGCGTCTACATTTTCCAATTTAGGCGCGCACGTGCTCCTTGTAAAAAAGAAAAGGTCAGCGCAGAGGTCTGGGTGAGTGATATACATTTCAGGTCAGTGGGACACCGTTAACCCTCTGGGACCAGACACGATAGAAAAACATAGATGTGAAGATTCAATGGGGACTTTGTAAACATTCGGCAGCAAGGCATTTTACATAACAGGTTGTCTACTTTCTGAACTACTCACCCGCACCTGGGATTTATATTCATCCATCTCCACGGCTACGGCTGCTGGGAAATCTGTTGGTGACCAATGGCAGAGAAGGTTTTGTACCCTACACTACATTACCAAAAGTATGTAGACACCTGTTCGTTGAACATCTCATTCCAAAGTCATGGGCATTAATATGGAGTTGGTCGACCCTTTGCTGCTATAACAGCCTCCTCTCTTCTGGGAAGGCTTTCCACTAGATGTTGAAACATTGCTCCGGGGACTTGCTTCCATTCAGCCACTAGAGTATTAGTGAGGTCAGGCACAGATGTTGGGTGATTAGGCGTGGCTTGCAGTCGGCGTTCCAATTCATCCCAAAGGTGTTCGATTGGGTTGAGGTCAGAGCTCTGTTATGGCCAATCAAATTCTTCCACACCGATCTAGACAAACCATTTCTGTATAGACTTCGCTTTGTAGATGGGGGCATTGTCCTGCTGAAACAGGACAATGCTCTTGCCACAAAGTTGGAAGCACAGAATCATCTAAAATGTAATTGTATGCTGTAGCGATAAGATTTCCCTTCACTGAAACTAAGGGGCCTAGCCCGAACCATGAAAAACAGCCCCAGACCATTATTCCTCTTCCACCAAACTTTACAGTTGGCACTATGCATTTGGGCAGGTAGTGTTATTTGGCATCCGCCAAACGCAGATTCGTCCGTCGGACTGCCAGATTGTGAAGTGCGATTCATCACTCCAAGAGAACGCGTTTCCACTGCTCCAGAGTCCAATGGCGGTGAGCTTTACACAACTCCAGCCAACGCTTGACATTACGTATGATGATCTTAGACTTGTGTGCAGCTGCTCGGCCATGGAAACCTATTTCGTGGAGCTCCTGACAAGCAGTTCTTGTGCTGACGTTGCTTCCAGAGGCAGTTTTGAACTTTGTAGTGAGTGTTACAACCGAGGACAGACGACAAGACCTTATTATGTGGTCACTCACATTTCCATGGAAACTCCTACCAGACACAAGTGCAGTGGCCATCTTATTTTGATCCTTATTTTATCCTCTAGGGGAGTCGAGGAAAAACAGCGAAAACAACGCAATTATATAACTCACAAACACAATTTGCATTTCCTTCTCATGTCCTCTAAATATAACTTTCAAAAGTAACGTTTAATTACACACTTTTTAGTATTTTTTATTTCCGCTGCATTGAGGCGGAGGGTTTTTGAAGTCGCTCAGGCATTTTCTATATATTTTTCTTCTTCTCGGGCTGTAATTACACACGTTGATCTGAGAAGTGGAGAGAAACTTTCTAGCACTCCCATTTAAACACATGTACCTGGAGACTCGGTTAAGAACATCACCTAACTCTCAGCGTTAGAAAGACGGTTGGAAAACATGAACTATGTTCAATATAGCGCTTTTTGACAGTTATTTTCATCTTTTTTAATAAAGATATGTTAATTTTTTTGACTAGGCATTATATCTAATATGATCAGACTTGGCCTCAAATACTATTTGAAATCTTTCAAATACTTTTTTTGCCTGTCTGGTGGACGAGGTTTGACGTTTTGAGACTATTCGATTGGTTTATTAAACCAGGCCATATTATTCGACTGGAAATTATGTTGGCTAGCTGTGGTAATAACATACAGTAACTCCCTGGGGGAACGACAAGTCATATGAATCATCCCAGCCTGTCTTCAGTTAACTCCTCTCTCTGTCTCTCTCTCTCTCTCACTCTCTCACTCTCTCTCTCTCTCTCTCTCTCTCTCAGGGTAAAGAAAACAATCATGACTCATCACTTTTCAATTAGCGGTTAAATCGGCGCTAATTCATTAATTAATTTAAGTGCTCAGGTGGAACCAAACACTGCCTGAATCGGATCCCCAGGGGAACCAGAAGGGCGCAACACCACTCAAACAGCTCTCCTCTGGAGTTTCAAACAGGAACCAAAATAAGATGGCAGAACACGAGCTTTGATCATTCCGTGAAACACCAGCCTATTTTCCCCCTATAAACAAATCATCAAATGGCCTTTTAATTAATGAAGGGAAAAACATCCTCTCTAAGTCTAAGATACCATCCACTGGTACTGTGCAACATTAAAGAGCCACTGTTTTAGTCAAGATGCTATCGTTGGACAGATCCTTTAAAGTCAGAATAATTCAATTCAAGGGAAGGGCCCTCCAGTGCCTCCACCTACCTAATCAAGGAAGATGACGTTAAACTTGTGAATATTTTTATCCTCTGGAAAACTTTATCCAGCCGTCATCTTAGTCTTCGAGCCCATATCCTCGGAGAGGCTTCCTTAACCACCAGAAGCGTCGGAGACGGCAACAGCCGCGTTGCCGCAGGGACCACAGCTCTTGTGCTTAGTCGGGTGTGTTCGCCAAAAATAGCCCAGTGGAGACGTTACAGGGGCGTTGCCGGGGCGACGGGCTATTTTATACCTGACTCTAACAACGAGCTCGGCTCCCGACAGCCTAAGAAGAAAGCCGGTGCCAGAGGTTAGCGAGGTTACAGAGGAAATCAAGGCCTCGTTTACATATCTCATCCCTCCCTTGTTGTGGTCTCCGCAGAGATGAGTCGAGAGAATCGCAACTTTTTTCGCCTTCCTTTTGTGTGTAACTCACAGAACAAAATAACATTTATTTTTTGTTGTCTTTGAACATAACAGTAGCTGCAGGTGTGGCTGCACTGTGAGACCCAGCCGTGCCGTAAATGTATACATCAATATATATATATGCAGACCCCACCTTGTCAACAAAGCAACAAACACCATCTCCCAGGGTGGGGTGTCATTAAAATAAATTGCTGTGTACACCGGGCGGAGACGCGGTGTGGAGCGCTGAGCTGCGAAACAAGGGATGTTTAAAACGCAGACCCAGAGCCTCTGTGTCCCCCTGAGGAGAGTGATGCGGCTTTGAGGGAAAAGCACACTTTGTACGCTGTAATTAACACCCCGCTGGGTTGTGTGTTCTCTCTCTCACGACTCACTGCCATTCTCCCAACTACCATCTCCACCACCTCTGGGTCTGGGCCCAGTTGGTCATGTGACGCAGGTGAAAAACCCAGGAAGCGGCGGTTGAGGTCAGCTGGGGCGCCACCATTTTGTGTGCCCAGTTGGGACGCCACAAGGTTCCCACCTATTTCAACCATAACTGAAACAGTGATTCTACATTACTGAACTGTATTCTCGTGACTGTCAGACTGTGGCATAGAGAAACACACACTGCCCCCGCCGCCATGGTTACTTCATAATCACAAACCCTTATTATAATCGTCCTATAATATATTCTACTCAAGTCTTCTCTTCTCTTGTCGTGTTACAATAGCTGTCTCTGCAAGCCTTCAACGTGACCGAGCCCATCTATTGTGATTAGAGAGGATTTGTTTCCTAACCAACCTCTATAAAACGTATTAAACTCACCACACTGAGACTCATTAGACAGTGAATATCTTGTCTCCATCTATACACACCAGACAGAAAGCATATTGTTTTCATTCGTTTAAAATATCGCCGGAGTGATGAGAATAGCAATGTTGTTAGGGACTGGAGGGAATCAGCCAACGAGGAGTATAAAGAACTAGTTGGAAAGCAGCCACTGAAGGCGAGAAGAGAAGAAGAGATGTATTCATTTATTTTTTATATTAACATCCTCTACAGGTATTGTACTATCAACCACCATGCCCCACCTCGGCCATTTTATAATTAGCCGGTTGATAGCAAATGGCTCTTTTGAGAGAGAGTGAGAGGGAGGGAGAGAGAGGGAGTTCATTTTTGTGCATGGTGTTAACTGTCCTCTCCTGAGCAGCGTGGTGGAGAGACATTTTCAGGGAAGAGATGTAGGAGTCATTCCCTCACACAACTGGCAAGAATCAATTTACGGTTTGCCACTTTCTGACTGAGAGACGCTAGAGGACCAGGGTTTTATGTACTGGGGAATGGATAGTACTGAGGTTCCGCTGTCCCTGACTGGACCAGGGTTAAATGTACTGGGGAATGGATAGTACTGAGGTTCCTCTGTCCCTGACTGGACCAGGGTTAAATGTACTGGGGAATGGATAGTACTGAGGTTCCGCTGTCCCTGACTGGACCAGGGTTAAATGTACTGGGGAATGGATAGTACTGAGGTTCCGCTGTCCCTGACTGGACCAGGGTTAAATGTACTGGGGAATGGATAGTACTGAGGTTCCGCTGTCCCTGACTGGACCAGGGTTAAATGTACTGGGGAATGGATAGTACTGAGGTTCCGCTGTCCCTGACTGGACCAGGGTTAAATGTACTGGGGAATGGATAGTACTGAGGTTCCACTGTCCCTGACTGGACCAGGGTTAAATGTACTGGGGAATGGATAGTACTGAGGTTCCGCTGTCCCTGACTGGACCAGGGTTAAATGTACTGGGGAATGGATAGTACTGAGGTTCCGCTGTCCCTGACTGGACCAGGGTTAAATGTACTGGGGAATGGATAGTACTGAGGTTCCGCTGTCCCTGACTGGACCAGGGTTAAATGTACTGGGGAATGGATAGTACTGAGGTTCCTCTGTCCCTGACTGGACCAGGGTTAAATGTACTGGGGAATAGATAGTACTGAGGTTCCTCTGTCCCTGACTGGACCAGGGTTAAATGTACTGGGGAATGGATAGTACTGACGTTCCACTGTCCCTGACTGAACCAGGGTTAAATGTACTGGGGAATGGATAGTACTGAGGTTCCACTGTCCCTGACTGGACCAGGGTTAAATGTACTGGGGAATGGATAGTACTGAGGTTCCACTGTCCCTGACTGGACCAGGGTTAAATGTACTGTGGAATGGTTGGTACTGAGGTTCCACTGTCCCTGACTGAACCAGGGTTTTATGTACTGGGGAATGAATATCACTGAGGTTACACTGTCCCTGACTGGACCAGGGTTTTATGTACTGGGGAATGAATATCACTGAGGTTACTCTCTGACTCCCTGACTCGTTTTTCCTCACTTTGCTCACCAATGGGTGTGTCCTAAATGGCACGCTATTCCCTTTATATTATAGTGCACTACTTTTGACTAGAACCCTATGGGCCCTGGTCAAAAGTAGTGCACTAAATTGGGATTAGGGTGTGAGTTGGGACAGATGATGAAGTATGATGAAGCCCTATATAATTTTCCTCTTCTGGTATAATTGGTGGATTTCACAGTAGAATTCTAGTTAATATAATACATGTACATACTGGTCAAAAGTAGTGCACTCAATGGAGATTGGGGTGCCATTTGGGATGCATGCCAAGATGTTGAATCATCAGCCTGAAGAATATCCAACTCCCCTTCAGATCCCATTAATAATGGATGGCCACGAGGGGTTGTAGAGTTATCTTCACTAGACTGATGTATGGTGGCTGGGGTGTCATGAATCAACACGCTGTGCAATAAAACCAGCACCGCTAAAAGCATGTTATTTTATATGGGGCCGCGAGCTGACTTCTGGTCATGTGATATCTCTGACAGACTCTTATCGGCCAGGCTTTAGGGTCTCTGAGTAGTTGATATTTCATGTTAGGGACATAGCGAGAGAGGGCGCGACTCAAAACAATGTTAATATTCAGAAGAGATCATCAATTTTGACCCGAGGGCAGTGAATTAAAAGTCATTTTGTGGAAAAAGACCAGTTATACCCTCATAAAAATGCAGCCTCTTCTGGTGTTGATGTCTGAATATTAAAAAAACACTTTTGGGCTCATTAGAGAGCTATTGTCTTAATAAGAAGTAGGTTTTCTCATGCAGAGTTCTAGTTTTCAATAGCATAGTTTACAATGGGCCGTGTAAACTGTGGTGAGTCTTGTTCCGTTCACCACGGGTGCGTCCCAAATAGCACCCTATTCCCTATATAGAGCACTGCTTTTGACCACAGGCCTGTAGACGGGTTAGCTGACAACCTTAGGAAAACAATGCGCGCGTCAGTGGGGCAGAATGCCGTGTGTTGTTATGGTTCTGAACGGCCAAATCCCTAGAAACAATGACAAGAAACGACCATCGTAGCTGACTCTTTCAGCTAGTTGTATCGTGTTCTTGATGCCATGTCTTGTTTTGAGGAGTTTTGACTGGTGTCACAATATGGTGTCGCAAAATATGTGCTAGCTAGCTAACTGTAACAATGTATTTGAGAGACAACAAGTGCTGATTGTGCAAATGTATTTATGTTTTCAATAGCCATCGGAGACTAAATATAGTTTACGTGTTGTCAACATTCTAAGCCAACCCTGTCAGTTTTGACCCATAGTAGCCCCACCCCTCGGTGTTGATGCTAACCAACCATTCCGTCTATGGAACCTTGTCAAAAGTAGTGCACTACAAAGGGAAATGGCTGCCATTGGGGACATAAATCTGAAATGCTTCACTAGCATATTATTCTAGCCCGCTAATATTGGCACGTGCCATGGGTTTCTCCCTTAAATGTAATCCAACAATAAAGTCGAGTCTGGAACGGTCACGTAACGTTTAGCAAACCTGTTATTATTTTAGAAGTGTTTAAATTCCTGGGCTACATTAAAAAAAGATGATTGTTCTTGCAAATAATGGAGAAAAAAAATAAATTGCCCCCAAGTTTAGTTATTGCTATTCTTAAAGTGTGTCTGTTGCAGCTAAACTCCTGGTGTTATTGGAAGAGGTCTGCAGGGTGGGAGAAACTAGGAAACATTGGAGCTCCGGACAATTGGACATTAGGTTTTAGTGTAGTGGTGTACAGTGTTTCTCTCTCTCTCTCTCTCTCTCTCTCTCTCTCTCTCTCCATCTCTCTCACTACAGAGCCTTTGCAATGCGTGGGCTGTATTTAAAGATGGCCTCCCGTAAAAAGTTGAAACAGTGATAATGGAAACTGCCTGGGGGTGGCAGTTTGACAAACAAGTGTTATTAAAGAAATGGTTTTATCAATGTGTTTATGGCTTACGCTGCCCTGCCACATTACAGAGGTTGGGGATATGAGTCTACCAATAAATGTGTTTGTTTTTATCGTTCTTCTCTTTTGTTCTTTTTTGAAAGTCTGCAGTGAATATAAGGGAAAAGGAGGGAGGGGGTCGACCTAAGCATTAACTTCATCCCTTGTTTTGTTCCTGGTTTTTCATTCATGCTGAAACTCTCCTCAGTTGATTTCTCAATCAGTACAAACCCTTGCTGTGTTTGTATGGCTGCTAATGATGACCGGTGAAGATAGTTTTTCTTATTCTTTTTTTTTTTTTTTTTTTTTTTTTTTTTGTGGACATTCCACCTTGCTGTCTGTCTGGCCAGTTTAACAGTCGTTAAATGACTGGCGGTTCCTGGGGAGTCTGGGTAATGTGGTCCCAGCGGCCCACTTCCTGTCAGTCCTGTCGTCTGGGTAACAAGGGATGTCATGTTTTTGATGCGTGTTTCCGTGAAAGTGCCACACCTTATCGATAAGCCGTGTGCAGCCGGGGACAGTTCTGATAGGTGGGTGATGAAGCGACGTGGACATACAGGCAGGGGATATTGAAACGCAACGCTAAGGAACTGACTGGCTGGCTGACTTGACTGATATTCATACTTTTGCTACTAAAGCTTCATCTCCTTGCTCAACATGCAACCCCACCCACCTCAGTAATGGAAGCGCGATTCCTCCTTTGAGACAAATTGTATGAATGTCAAACGTAATTAAACTTCTGTCCACGGACATCACCCGTTTAATTGCCTCAAATGACGGCGGATTATGAAGTTAAATCGATTATTTTCCAACGGTGGTAGAGCACTTCAGGTTCTTTGCCTTAACAGTATGAATATTAAATGATGAATTAGAAAGGAAATCATAAAGAGGCTGCCGGTCGCAGCACTACGGGAGAAATACAGGCCAGTCAGTCCTTGTCACTCCCCACGTAACCTCCCCAACACTAGCATGCATAGGGTCACATTGAGTAGAACAGGCAATGTTGTGCTATTGACCGGCAGTGTTTGTGTAAGCTCTCTTCTCTGTGAGGCGAGGCGTCCTAATGCTGCGTGATGTATCACTATCGTCAGTGAACAGCAGGGGTAGGGATGAGGTGGAGGACCTGAGGAGAACCTGGAACGCTGGAAATGGACTTTTCTCATCCCCTGGGCTGAGAGGAACTAAGAGGGGAATGGAGCTGACCCCTGACAGACAGACAGACATGCATACACACAGACATGCATACACACAGACATGCATACACACAGACATGCATACACACAGACAGACATACACACAGACAGACAGACATACACACAGACAGACATACACACACAGACAGACATACACGCAGACAGACATACACGCAGACAGACAGACATACACGCAGACAGACAGACACACAGACAGACAGACACACACACAGACAGACAGACAGACACACGTGCCAGTGCCACATGGCGCCGGCCGACAGTGCAGAGAATGTACTGCATGAGGTCACATGTAAACACTCATACACTTTCCCAGAATCACACACGCATCACTATCATTCATTCACATAGGGTCTGTCAAATATGTATAGGCCACACACACACACACACACTGATACGTAAGAGAAGGTGAGGACGTTGAGTGGGCCTTTTAAAAGTCGACTGGAGGACTATGCGATCCTTTCCCAAAGGGAGAGCATAATCACCAGGAGATCATCTATCATGGACGTCACTGTGTTACTCTGCATGTCTACACACACTCTCTCAAACAGTCTCTCATTCTCACACACACGCGCGTTCTCTCTCTCTTACCCACACAACCAAGGTCCAGCTCAGTAGGCCTGTTATGTAGCTGTTTGTAATAAATCAACAGGCCAAAAATGAACCTTTTAATTAAGGTTTTATAGGATCGTTAAGCCACACTTAAGCCGTGATTTATAAATGTTTACAAAGGGCTCCGGAGTGTGTCGGCTAATATTAAAATGGACATAAAGAAATGGACAATGGTATTTGTATGATCTATAACAGTCATATCTGTCCATCTCTATATATCAACCGCTCAACGACATAATGGTGATCCTGATCTTTCCCTGCAATCTTCTCATTAGCATAATCAACACAATGCCTCATGGGATATCGAACCAGTGGGAATAGATTTCTGCTGTAATTGCCTCTTGTCTGAAGATGGACTCATTTGTAGTTTGTTATCCTAGCCTTTCGTTTCAGGAGCTAGTTACCGTTGGTCTCTGCAGGTAACGTTCTAACAGGTCAGTCCAACAAAAGATTCCATTGCAAATGTACTCGTTAAATAATGAAGACTTGAATAACCAACATGGTCTAATTGAAATATGGGGATATTTAACCCTTGCCGTTATATGTCACCTCTGCTGACGTATCTGGAGTAACTTAAAAGTGAAGAGATGTGTTGAAGATGTTGCTATTGTTTTCTACAATTGGTCTCATCAGCAGCTATTCAGTGTGGGGCCCTTTCTGTTCTTTTCTAGTAGTACTTCGTTAGCCCAGCACCAAGATTTTTGAAGGATGTGTGTATGACCACAAACTTCATCAGCAGCTTACAATGGTACAACACGGGTCTAATACCGAAGGGGGAAAACCTCCAGCATCTTTGGTTTCTGTTTTGTTATTTATGTATTTTTACTACTTTATTTCTCCTGTTAGGACTGGGGGGGACAAAGGACAGGTTAGGACTGGGGGGGACAAAGGACAGGTTAGGACTGGGGAGGACAAAGGACAGGTTAGGACTGGGGGGACAAAGGACAGGTTAGGACTGGGGGGACAAAGGACAGGTTAGGACTGGGGGGGACAAAGGACAGGTTAGGACTGGGGGGACAAAGGACAGGTTAGGACTGGGGAGGACAAAGGACAGGTTAGGACTGGGGGGGACAAAGGACAGGTTAGGACTGGGGGGACAAAGGACAGGTTAGGACTGGGGGGACAAAGGACAGGTTAGGACTGGGGAGGACAAAGGACAGGTTAGGACTGGGGGGGGACAAAGGACAGGTTAGGACTGGGGGGGGACAAAGGACAGGTTAGGACTGGGAGGGGACAAAGGACAGGTTAGGACTGGGGGGGACAAAGGACAGGTTAGGACTGGGGGGACAAAGGAAAGGTTAGGACTGGGGAGGGACAAAGGACAGGTTGGGACTGGTAGGGGACAAAGGACAGGTTAGAACTGGGGGGGACAAAGGACAGGTTAGGACTGGGGGGACAAAGGACAGGTTAGGACTGAGGGGGACAAAGGACAGGTTGGGACTGGGGTGGAACAAAGGACAGGTTAAGACTGGGGAGGAACAAAGGACAGGTTAAGACTGGGGAGGAACAAAGGACAGGTTAGGGCCGGTGGAGGAAGATAAAAGGATGCAAAGAACAAAAAGTCAGAAATAAACAAGGAAAGGTGATGTCGTCTGCCATCTGCTTTGATATGTTAAATAAAGGATAAATAAAAATGTGCCCTTACTTGGCACTTTTCTATAGCGCCTCAGAAATGTGCTTTCGTCATGGAAACGGGCCATTTGAGTGACTTCCAGGTTCCTTCCCCTTAAATGTTGTTTTGATTTGTTTTTCGTTTCTATACCTTTTGTGTACTTTTGGCCGTCCCGTCTCGACCATGGGAAGAATCACAGCGTTTCTGCTGGCCCGGCGCTTTTCATGCTTGGAGGATCTGCAATGTAACTCAGTCACCATGCTGTCGTCATAGGATTTACCATCAAACCGATCGAGTCATGTCACTTGTCTGTTTTTGACATCATGGACCAATGGATGCATGGGACTCTACAGTAGTTTGTATTTGTATTTATTATGGATCCCCATTAGCTGCTGCCAAAGCAGGAGCTACTCCTCCTGGGGTCCAGTGAAATTAAGGCAGTTTATACCATTTTAAAACAGAATACATTCACAGATTTCACAACACATTGTGTGCCCTCAGGCCCCTACTCCACCACTACAACATAGCTACAGTACTAAATCTGTGTGTGTGTGTGTGTGTATGCATGTGTCTGTGCCTATGTTTGTGTTGCTTCACAGTCCCCGCTGTTCCATAAGGTGGTTTTTTATCTGTTTTTTTTTTTTAATCAAATTTTACTGCTTGCGTCAGTTACTTGATGTGGAATAGAGTTTCATGTAGTCATGGCTCTATGTAGTGCTGTGTGCCTCCCATAGTCGGTTCTGGACTTGGGGACTGTGAAGAGACCTCTTGTGACATGTCTTGTGGGGTATGCATGGGTGTCCGAGCTGTGTGCCAGTAGTTTAGACAGACAGCTCGGTGCATTCAACATGTCAATACCTCTCACAATAAAAGTAAAATCTCTCCTCCACTTTCAGCCAGGAGAGATTGACATGCATATTATTAATATTAGCTCTCTGTGTACATCCAAGGGCCAGCCGTGCTGCCCTGTTCTGAACCAATTGCAATTTTCCTACGTCCTTTTTTTGTGGCACCTGACCACACGACTGAACAGCAGTCAAGGTGCGACAAAACTAGGGCCTGTAGGACCTGCCTTGTTGACAGTGTTGTTAAGAAGGCAGAGCATCACTTTATTATAGACAGACTTCTCCTCATCTTAGCTACTACTGCATCAATATGTTTTGACCGTGACAGTTTACAATCTAGTGTTACTCCAAGCAGTTTAGTCACCTCAACTTGCTCAATGTCCACATTATTTATTACAAGATTTAGTTGAGGTTTAGGGTTTAGTGAATGATTTGTTCCAAATACAATGCTTTCAGTTTTAGACATATTTAGGGATAACTTATTCCTTGCCACCCACTCTGAAACTAACTGCAGCTCTTTGTAAAGTGTTGTAGTCATTTCAGTCGCTGTAGTAGTTGACGTGTATAGTGTTGAGTCATCCGCATTACATAGAAACTCTGGCTTTACTCAAAGTCAGTGGCATGTCGTTAGTAAAAAATATAAAAAGCAAGGGGCCTAAACAGCTACCCTGGGGAATTCATGTTTTTAACTGGAATATATTTGATAGGCTTCCATTAAAGAACACCCTCTGTGTTCTGTTAGACAAGTAACTCTTTATCCACATTATAGCAGGGGGTGTAAAGCCATAACACATATGTTTTTCCAGCAGCAGACTATGATCAATAATGTCAAAAGCTGCACTGAAGTCTAACAAGACAGCCCCCACAATCATTTTATCATCAATTTCTGTCAGCCAGTCATCAGCTGTATTTGTTGAGTGTCCTTCCCTATAAGCATGCTGAAATTCTGTTGTCAATTTGTTTACTGTAAAATAGCATTGTATCTGGTCAAATTCATTTTTTTACAGAAGTTTACAAAGGGTTGGTAACAGGCTGATTGGTCAGCTATTTGAGCCAGTAAAGAGGGATTTTACTATTCTTGGGTAGCGGAATGACTTTAGCTTCCCTCCAGGCCTGAGGGCACACACTCTCTAGTAGGCTTAAATTGAAGATGTGGCAAATAGGAGTGGCAATATCGTCTATTATCCTCAGTAATTTTCCATCTAGATTGTCAGACCCTGGTGGCTTGTCATTGTTGATAGACAACAATACTTTTTTCACCTCTTCCTCACTGACTTTACGGAATTCATAAGTACAATTCTTGTCTTTCATCATTTGGTCAGATATACTTGGATGTGTAGTGTCAGCGTTTGTTGCTGGCATGTCATCCCTAAGTTTGCTTATCTTGCCAATCAAAATGTCATTAAAGTAGTTTGCTATCTCAGTGGGCTTTGTGATGAATCAGTCAACTGATTCAATAAATAAAGGCCCCGAGTTGGCTTTGTTCCCAAAATGTAGCATAGCATTTTTATTTTTATTATCATGCTTTATATAATTTCTCTTTGTTTCATAGTGTAGTTGCTTTTTATTTAGTTTAGTCACATGATTTCTTAATTTGCAGTATGTTTGCCAATCGGTTGGGCTGCCAGACTTAATTGCCATACCTTTTGCCTCATCCCTCTCAACCATACAATTTTCAAATTCCTCATCAATCCAAAGGGATTTAACAGTTTCTACAGTCATGTTCTTAATGGGTGTGACCTTATTACTAACCGGAATAAGTCGTTTCATAAAGGTGTCAAGTGCAGCGTCTGGTTGCTCCTCATTACACACCACAGTAATGATTCATCAACATATGAATCACTACAAAACGTATTGTATGACCTTTTATACACTATATTAGGCCCAGCCTTTGGAACTTTGGTTTTCCTAGACATGGCTATTATATTGTGATCACTACATCCTATTGGATACTGCTTTAAACTTAAAGCAAACATCTGCAGCATTAGTAAAAATGTGATCAATTCATGTTGATGATTTCATTCCTGTGCTGTTTGTAACTACGCTGGTAGGTTGACTGACATCCTGATCCAGGTTGCAGGCACTGGTTACAGTTTGAAGTTTTTTCCTGAGTGGGCAGCTTGATGATAGCCAGTCAATATTTAAATCACCCAGAAAATATACTCCTCTGTTGATATCACATACATTATCAAGCATTTCACACATATTATCAGGATACTGACTGTTAGCAGCGTCCCTCAAGAATGGGCTTTAGGTGAGGAAGATGAACCTGTAGCCATATTACAGTATTTAACATTAGATCGTCTCTAAGCTTTACAGGTCATGTGGTTCTGAATATAGACAGCAACACCTCCCCCGTTGGCATTTCTGTCTTTTCCATAGATGTTATAACCATGTATTGCTACCACTGTATCATCAAAGGTCAGTTTCAGAGATAGTCAGACTAGGGATGTCGTCTGCTACAAGCAAGTTATTGACTTCATGGACCTTGTTTCTTAGGCTACATATGTTCATATGGGATATTTTTAGCACTTTTCTAGGTTGCTTGATGGTTTTTAATGCTTTACTGGGAAGCTTATCAGAGGTAGACTTACTCATGTTATTTACATTAGAGCTGATAATGCAGGGTGAGCTGCATAAAGTGGTCTTGATGGGTAGCCTGGTCCCAGACCTGTTTTGCGGACAAAACAACAACCATTGAATTTGTCACCACAACTGCACAAACAGATTTGGGACCTGGCTAGTTACTGGGGAACTGATCTTTGAATTTACGGGCCAATTTGTGAGAAGCAAAGTAAATACCCTGCACTTAAGCACGCATTTCCAACAACTTTATCTGCCTAAACAGCTCTATTCAGCTTTCTATTATCTTCACATTTATCAACTGAGGTAATTCATGTAACCTCATTCCTGTCTCGGTGCTACCTAATGGAGGTTACGCAATGTAATCTCTACACGAAGCACTCGGTTACTTAGGTCTGGAATAAATGGCAGAGGCTGTTGTTGTTTTGGCTATTTCAGCGGCGGCCATCTTTGCATCCCATTTGTTTCTGAGATAAATGGCCGCCGGGGTTCTATGTGGAGATGGTGTTTTCTAGCACTGCAGAGGGAAAAGAAGAACACTTAAGAAAGATGTATCTGACACGGAATGAAACCCATTACCTCGGCTCTTACCGACATTTCATGGGAGTGAAACTAAAATGTTTGATATACATGCGTTTTACAGGTTCAGCCACGGTAATGGTATATAAATACATTCTGTTTACTCTAATTAAGTTTTAAAACGGTGGTTTTCTCACAGTCAATTACAGTAAATGAGCAAAGAGTTTTTGAAGGTAATCGAAACGAGCTCTAAAAAGGTAATTGGTTCGATGATTTATTGCTCTTCTTAGAACTTGGCAGAAGTGGCCATTTTTCTCTCACACACAGGAAGCCCTGCGACATATTGGAGGCCTAGTGACACACTACCTTATACTATGGAGGGATTTAGCTTTCACCTTTCCTTACAGCGCTTTTGTCTTTCTTTCATTAAAGAGACCACCTCAATACAGCCATTCAGTTCTACTGTCAGACCATGATTCTGAAGAGGGAAGTATATTTGTTGTCTTAGGGTGAATACTGCAAGTATTCTGTATTGTGGCACTATTCTGCATATTGTGGTCCTTTTTGACGGTTGGGCTTTAATGGATGGTGCACAGATAGTGTCCGGGTTGGATATTTTTTTTATTGAGGAAGCTGCACAGCAGGGCTCTTTTACCCCTGGTCCTGGACAGATACCATTCTGTACAGCAGGGCTCTCCAACCCTGTTCCTGGAGAGATATACCCTACTGTAACCCAGGGCTCTCCTACCCTGTTCCTGGAGAGATATACCCTACTGTAACCCAGGGCTCTCCAACCCTGTTCCTGGAGAGATATACCCTACTGTAACCCAGGGCTCTCCATCCCTGTTCCTGGAGAGATATACCCTACTGTAACCCAGGGCTCTCCTACCCTGTTCCTGGAGAGATACCATTCTGTACAGCAGGGCTCTCCAACCCTGTTCCTGGAGAGATATACCCTACTGTAACCCAGGGCTCTCCTACCCTGTTCCTGGAGAGATACCATTCTGTACAGCAGGGCTCTCCTACCCTGTTACTGGAGAGATATACCCTACTGTAACCCAGGGCTCTCCAAGACTGTTCCTGGAGAGATATACCCTACTGTAACCCAGGGCTCTCCTACCCTGTTCCTGGAGAGATATACCCTACTGTAACCCAGGGCTCTCCAACCCTGTTCCTCTTCCTGCATCTCTATGGCTGTAGGAGTTGGGAACTTAAAGAGCATTGTTCCATATGTGCTGTTAGAAACTAGATTTCTCATTGGTCAACACCCAGAATGAAAGGAATGCCTTTAAAACCTGCTGAAATGGAATTAATGGCCTGCGCTCCCCCAGATTCTCTTGGAAATTGATAGATCATTGGGAAATTTTTACAGCGAGCTTGAAAGGCGATATATCTAATCTTCAGTCACCAAGCAACTGAAGCTTAATCTAAGCTCGGAGCTTGCGTTTCCTTCATATATCATTGAGGACGTTTTACAATAAACTGCACCGCTAAACGCATGTTGCGTTCCCATCGTGACAAATCACCCATCAGAGCAAACCGTTCTCAGGCTGCTGATCATGAGATCATGTGATCTCATCTCCGGACTCTGATTGGCTGAGGAGAAGTTCCTGGGTAGCTCGATATTTTACTGTGAGAGATGGTGTCTCCAGCTATGTTTGCATTCAAGGCTTAGATGCTCATCCATCCTGACACCCCCCCAGGCCCTCGATGGAAGAAAATAAATTCATTTTGCGGAATACAAGTAATGGACTCATAAAAATGCAACATTAAAGGGGATACGTTTGAATGAAAAGGGATTTAGGTTACTTTTTGTTCTGGAGTTTTCCGCTCTCGAGTTCGTTTGGGACTGATTCCTCCTCTGGCGCGTAGCCGCTACCATTATGAACTCTAATGTGGGTTGGGCTTTCACCATAAGTCATCCTCTTTATCTACTTGGCGAAGAACTACACTGAAGGAATAATTTAATTCCATCTGTGAATGCTTTTATCTCATTTAAAACAAACAACTTTTTTTGTCTACCCACATACCGATTGCTTTAGAATTGGACACAAACATAATGAACGTTTCGATCCGCATGCATTATCTATGCACAACACTTGCAGACCCAGCAACTAGAAACAAGCCTCAAGAAAGACATGTTTTTCTTATGGTACGTTCATAAGAAAGTGTTGAAACAGTGTTTTTGGTGCCTCAGGGCACAGCCTCCATGGATTATATAAGGCTGCAGTGTTTAGTTGTGAGACAATGCCTCATTTGCCTTGGGGCTCTGGGCTGTCAGTCATTAGACAACCATGTTCCCTGCTTCTTATGGAAAAACAAAAACCTACCAAGGTCATCCCAGGGAACCTGCTGGGGGAGGGGGGGGGGGTGTTGCTCACTCTCCTATGTGTGTTTTTCTAGCTCACCCAGGCGAGTGCATTGGGAGGGCACCCCATATGCTAGGGCCATATGGGACAACGGGTCTCTAGTCTATGGGGAGTAAACATGTCTGGGCCTGCAGCGCCGGAGACCTATTTATAGACCCTATCAGCTACAGACATAAAGGCAGAGATATACTGTACAGGCATACAGGCTGAGTCTCAAATGGCACCCTATTCCCTACATAGTGCAGTCCCCATAAGGCTCTGTTCAAAAGTAGTGCACTATGTTGGGAATAGGATGCTAGTTGGGACGTATACTGACTGACTCACCACTAGGAAGGGAATGATAGGATGACTGTTGGTACGTACAGTATGCTGACTGACTCACCACTAGGAAGGGAACGATAGGATGACAATTGGGATGTACAGTATGCTGACTGATTCACCACTAGGAAGGGAACGATAGGATGACAATTGGGATGTATGCTGACTGATTCACCACTAGGAAGGGAACGATAGGATGACAGTTGGGACGTACAGTATGCTGACTGACTCACCACTAGGAAGGGAATGATAGGATGACTGTTGGGACGTACAGTATGCTGACTGACTCACCACTAGGAAGGGAACGATAGGATGACAATTGGGACGTACAGTATGCTGACTGACTCACCACTAGGAAGGGAATGATAGGATGACTGTTGGGACGTACAGTATGCTGACTGACTCACCACTAGGAAGGGAACGATAGGATGACAATTGGGACGTACAGTATGCTGACTGACTCACCACTAGGAAGGGAATGATAGGATGACAGTTGGTACGTACAGTATGCTGACTGACTCACCACTAGGAAGGGAATGATAGGATGACAGTTGGTACGTACAGTATGCTGACTGACTCACCACTAGGAAGGGAATGATAGGATGACTGTTGGGACGTACAGTATGCTGACTGACTCACCACTAGGAAGGGAATGCAGCATCTGTTGCTAGCATCTGTTTGTATGCAGAGAGGATTTGGATGAATGCCTTGTGGGTGAATACCGATTGAGTACATTGTGCCTTTGTTTACATATTGTATGTATAATATGTTGTGTTCTTTGAATATTTACTGATGTTTCAGTAAATACTGCATTTAGGGGGAGATGAAGATTGCTTGCCTCACTCTTTGCACTTGATTTTAGCAACCCAGCAGGGATATTTCTGTTTGGTCCATCACAGTGGTAGTGGGTCTTCATACACAGACAGTGTGGTGTAGTCTGTTCTGCCACTCTCTGGTAACACCCAGCTGCATGGACATCCCACCCGGTTCAAAAGGACCCGCCACGGGGTACTGTTAGCTCCGAGTCCCCCCTCTCTATTCTTCTCAGAACCAGCACCACCACACACACACACCCTCTACCTCCCCAGGGCTCACCAGCTGCTCTGTCTTCCACCCACCATCTGTAGAGTGGGAGTTCTGTCAGTCCACCCACCACAGCCTACGGAACCAAGGACTCAAACTAACACTTTCACACAGACATGAAGATCATGTAAAAACAAGACAGAATCTCTATCTCTCGCACACACACACACACACACACACGCACATGACCAATCAACACACACACACACAAAATACGCCTATTGCACATACGGTAGAGTCAGAAACACACACAGCTTGAAGGTTGAGAGACTGTTGCGCCACTTGGCAGGACATTGATACATTCGGGAACAGCATCTGTTTGAGTGATTTATGCTTGTAGTTGAACAGATTTTAAAGTAAGATGTAGTCCTACCCACACATCGATTACCATATATTCAAATGCTCCAATAACAAGTATTCACATAATTCCAGATAATAATCATTCTAAAGTACCTACTTGATTTCCCATGGACATTTCATGATGGTTCAGTATTAATGTTCACATAATAACCCATTCATTCAGATGATAATGGTTACATTAAAGCAGGGGGACATATTACAACAGTGGATCGTATGAATCTAGCCTATACGTCTTCCAGAGGAGGCTGCTGAGGGGAGGACGTCTTAAATAATGGCTGGAACGGAGCCAATGGAATGGCATAAACCCATGTGTGTTGGATGTGTTTGATACCATTCCACCTATTTGGCACCAGCCGTTACCACAAGCCCGTCCTCCCCAATTAAGGCGCCACCAACGTCCTGTGACGTTTTCATCTAAACCAGCCTCAAGCCAGCCTGGAACATCTCCTTCCACCAATGAAAATCCAACATGTCCCCCTCCAGAAGTCCCCTCGTCAGTATTATGGAGCTGAAGGCCGAACTCCTTTCTGCCCTATTTACATCCATGTACAACACCAACGGAATGAAACCTGCAGGGCCGGTACACACACATTCTCTCTCACTCTCATGCACGCACACACACACACACACACACACACACACATCTCTCTCACTCTCATGCACGCACACACACACACACACTCATCCCAGAATTTACGGCATCCGTAACCGAGGGAGACGGTGATGAAACCGTGGCAACGGCGGTTTTGCTGTATGCTCTAATTAAAATGCTGCAGCCTGAAACTAATGGGTATGGCCAATCGCTAGGCGATGGAGGCATAAATCACAGGCCAAACATCTGGAGAGGGAGAGAGAGAGAGGTGGTGGCATTTGATTGCCACAACACACACACACACCCATACTGCGCACACACACACACACAATCATGCACGCATATTTACACACACTTATATGCATACAGAACAGTGGAGGCTGGTGAGGGGAGGACGGCTCATAATAATGGCTGGAACGGAGCAGATGGAATGGCATCAAACGCATGGAAAACACGTGCTAGATGTTGTTGATGCCATTCCACCCATTCCGCTCCAGCCATTACCAAGAGCCCATCCTCCCCAATTAAGGTGCCACCAACCTCCCTGTGATGCAGAAACTATATGGACTCTTCATACACACTTCAAACATCCAACACCCTCATGCAAAACAGTACATGTACACTCACTCCATTCACACACACACACGCCCATCTCCTCCGGCCTCCCTCCTCTGCCCCTATAGAGGATGACCCCCTGCTGATGTGGGCTCATGTTGGAGAGATTAACCAACAGCAGAGTTATTCATTCAGAATGTAAGGTCCCTGTGAAACATAAAGCACTACCACATGCAGCTGGCGTCGCCTGTGTGTTATTACCCACAATTCCCTGGGGGCCCACGCCTCTTTAGAACCACCTGAGGCCCCGGCAAGGCTCAGAACGCCTTAAAATACACCCAGATGCAAGTTAATTACAGGTAAATAAAGATGTGCAAACCTTGGATCAAATGGGCAGTTTGAATGAACTGTGTTTCAGGAAACTGTTTATGCGTATGGGGATCTTTGGCTGCCATTTTGGATGGAGGTTGACTAATGCCATTAGGGTGTAAAGGTGCCAACTTTTTAATTGTGTCACTTTCATCAGCTTTACATTTGTAGGTAGAAGTTCATGGTTTATTCATTGGAAGAATAAGAGAGAAGTTGAGAGACAGAAAGTGAATAGTGTTTGAGAGAGAGGGAGCGAGAGGAGTTGAGAGAGAATAGAGCTGGGTTACAAATCTTTGACAGTGAGTGAACATTTAGCGTACAGCTGTCCTTGAGCTACTCCAGCCTTGCAGGTTATTTTCTGGATTGCTGGCTTTGGTCAGGGAAGGGAGGGCTAAGGGCATTAGAGGATGAGTTCTCATTGATTTCTCTACTCTCCTAGGGAAGATGGCAGGGCTGCCTCTCAATAGTCTGAAGTCGTGTCCCTTCCTTTCCTCCTAGGGAAGACGGCAGGGCTGCCTCTCAATAGTCTGAAGTCGTGTCCCTTCCTTTCCTCCTAGGGAGGACGGTGGGGCTTCATCTCAATAGTCTGAAGTCGTGTCCCTTCCTTTCCTCCTAGGGAGGACGGTGGGGCTGCATCTCAATAGTCTGAAGTTGTGTCCCTTCCTTTCCTCCTAGGGAGGACGGTGGGGCTTCATCTCAATAGTCTGAAGTCGTGTCCCTTCCTTTCCTCCTAGGGAAGACGGCAGGGCTGCCTCTCAATAGTCTGAAGTCGTGTCCCTTCCTTTCCTCCTAGGGAGGACGGTGGGGCTTCATCTCAATAGTCTGAAGTCGTGTCCCTTCCTTTCCTCCTAGGGAAGATGGTGGGGCTGCATCTCAATAGTCTGACGTGGTGCCCCTTCCTTTCCTCCTTTTCCTTATGTCTTATACCTGCACTGATTTTTTTGTACTATAATTTTTATTTATTTAACCTTTACTTAACTAGGCAAGTCAGTTAAAAAGTATTATTTACAATGACAGCCTACCAGGGAACAGTGGGTTAACTGCCTTGTTCAGGGGCAGAACGACATATTTTTACCTTGTCAGCGCGGGGATTTGATCTAGCAACCTTTTGGTTACTGGCCCAACACTCCAACCACTTGGCTACCTGCCGCCCCAAATATAAGCAAATGGTTTATTCTTTCAAACGAGTTCCTACTGGGTGTGTCTTATAATCATAATAATCCTGATGTGAAGGAACAGGACAGGTGAGGACAGGTAAGGACAGGTGAGGACAGGAAAAGACAGGTAAGCTGACTGACAAAAGCCCAGTAGGCATCTGTCACGTAGCTCTCACCAATCCCTGTGTTTTAAGAATCAGTGCAGATGGAGGAGAAGGAAAAACACTTTAGACTATTAAGATGCATCAGATCCCAGTAGGGTACCAGTAGGATCCCAGTTGGTTCCCACTAGGTTTCCACTAGGGTCCCAGTTGGTTCCCACTAGGGTACCAGTAGGATCCCAGTAGGGTACCAGTAGGATCCCAGTAGGGTCCCACTAGAGTCCCAGTAGGTTCCCACTAGGTTTCCACTAGGGTCCCAGTAGGTTCCCACTAGGGTCCCAGTAGGTTCCCACTAGGGTCCCAGTAGGTTCCCACTAGGTTTCCACTAGGGTCCCAGTAGGTTCCCACTAGAGTCCCAGTAGGTTCCCACTAGGTTTCCACTAGGGTCCCAGTAGGTTCCCACTAGGGTCCCAGTAGGTTCCCACTAGGGTCCCAGTAGGAACTTGTTTGAGAGAATAAACCATTTGATTATATTTCTTTGTTATAGTCAGGATGTAGTCATTCAATGCAGTGGTTTTCTCAGTAACGCTTCAGGTGTCTACTTTAAAGTGTGGGTGGGTGGGTGGGTGTGTGGGTAGGTAGGTGGGTGGTCTGGTTTGGCAGGCACTTAGTTATCTCCCACTTCTCAGGGCCTGGGGTGCTGCAGGTTGTTTAGGAGTCTCATTTTTAGTCTGCAGAGCCAAGATGGTGAGTTTAGAACCACGCCAACGGTGCACTATTGATTTCCCTCCATCGTCTGCTATTGAAAGTGTTCGTCATTATTTAGTGTGTGTGCACATTTGTGTGTCCATTTTGTCAGTGTGTGTCCATTTATTCTCACGTGTTTTTATAATACACCCACCACTGACATGTTTTACAGTGTTCTAACACATGCTAGCGTATTTAGTATATGTTCAGCCTATTTTGTCTATTATACAGCCAGTCAATCAATCAGGTTCCAAACCTCATGTGACAAGGCGGTAGGAATCTCATACCTTCATCCGTGGGAGGCATCTGCTGTTGTGATATCACTCGTTCCCCAACACTCAGAATAAGGCCTCAGCCCAGGCGTGAAGGGGATTGGGTTAGAAAATCTATTGCATCATGACACGCTACAACACGTTTTAGGGATGGTCCAGTCCAGAGGAAGAGCGTTCAATAAATCATCTGAAAAGGAGAGAGGGGCGCCCCCGAAAAATGGAGGGAAATAAATGAGAGGGGGAAAAAAAGGAAGGAAAATCTGGGCTTTATGAGCGAGCATCTTGGAGCGCATTGTAATGCACGGAGCCGGCATTCAGACTCTTCCCAGGCACATTTCTGATCTATTATAGATGTGCCCTTGTGGATCCGGCTACTCTAGTCGGAGCACCGAGAACAGCTCCCCTGTTCCGAGAAGGATAAATTCATGAGATATGGGAGAGATGATGTGGCATGATAGATTGGCAGATGGATTGATATACAGTACATCCTGTATTATCAGGCTGCTACTTCCTCGAGAGAGAGAGAGAGAGAGAGTTGTGGGTGGGATGGATCAGAGCAGTCTAAATAACTGGAAAGAATGAGTGACAGATAGTTGAGCCAATGAAATAAGTCTTGATTGCTCTTTCAGTTTGTGGTTTGTTCTACTTGGGAGTTAAAATGGTGGAAGAACATTTCTACTGCACGAGAAAAGCAATGTGAAGCTTACATTTATTAAGTCTATATTGAATACTGAATACTTCTAATGAACATGGAGGACTCTTTTCCCAACCCTTTCCTTGAGTTCTCCCGCTTATTTGATGCACCTTCTCTGTTTGCCATTTGTCCTCCTAGGGCATCAGGTAGCTTTCACGTTGTTGTTTCTCACATGGCGACGGCAGAGAGAGCGAACCGATCGCCGCGGTAACCACCACAGGCGACGCTACACTGCCTGGAGGCCACACAGAGAAGATGACGGGTTAGGGGGTAGAGGGGGGAGGCGGAGGAGGCAAGTGTGGCAGATGGTGTCTACCACTAGATAGATAGGGGAGAAAGAGGGGGAAGGGAGACACGGGGTATAAGGGTTCAACACCCCCCCCCCCCCTCCAGGTCTGTCATTGTAACCAATCAGAAAGGCTCATAAGAAGTGATAGAGGTGTAATTGGTGGTAGTGATTGTTTGGGTATTTTGGTGGGTGGTGGAACTGTCCACTTGTTCAAGTTTTCCATGATGGTGTTGTAGATTCTGTATCTGTCTTCCATCCCAAAGTACTGAGATAAAACATGGATCTAACTGGGGGAGATGATCAAACGTATCTGATTGCTGAAAGGGAAAGGGGGACACCTAGTCAGTTGTCCAACTGAATGTTTTTAACTGAAATGTGTCTTTCGCATATAACTCATCCCCTCTGAATCAGTTCCTCCGGTGTTCTCTATGGGGACTATAAATCTTAATTTGCAATTTTAATTTGACCAGTTTCTCACAGCAGGAAAATAATCCTGCAGCAAATGGAAATGTGAATTATTATGCATTTATGGACATGTTTCTGTAGGGAAAATCAAGTTGAACATTTTAAAGTGAAAAATACGAACTTTAGAAGCGTTTTTAAACTTTGAATACACTACCAGTTTGCATTTCCTGCGCCGCAGGAAAATCCTCTGTGACAACAGAGTGATCAAATTAAGACAGAACACCTGTAGGATCTGATCCCTCTCCAGTTCAGTGAAGTGCAGGCCACTACTTCTGCAGAGCTTTCAACTAGGCACTGAGAAATGTTGACCCAAATTAACAATTCCATGAAACGCACTCATTTTCATGAGCCATTAAGCCAGTCCTAGATTCAATTTAAACTCCAAAAAAAACTAATACATTATACATCATTTGAATAGAGAGTAGTAATAGTAGGTGAAATGAGAGATTGGCGGAATTGGGGTATATTTAAATAATATCCAATAGGCGAATCCAATGCATATCGAATGGATTTATCCAAGACAATCTCTCCCAGCCCAATCTGTCTACATCTAGGTTAGAAAAAAGTATTAATTGGCACTTAGTCATAATTTATGCAAATCTTTTCACACCATTCATTACAGCTTGGGTTCATTCCCTTCCTGAAAAGTTATTTCCAAGTCAATGTACCCAAAGCTAAACACGTCTTTGATTTATCATTTTTAAGAAGATGATTTATTTGATGAAATGATTTAAATATCCATTTGATGATGAGGAGAGGTCCTGAGGAGAGGTCCTTTAATTGGTCCCCCATCCTCTTTTTTTAAGCCTCCTCTCTCTCTGTTTCTCTCTGTTACCCTCTTTCCATCGCCTCTCAGTCCCCCCTTTCCTCCCCATCCCTTCCTCCTCCCTCCCCCCTCCCTCCTTACCAACTTAATTCAATTCATATAATCAAGGTGATAAAAATGTATTACGAATCCCCTGAACTCTTGAACCCCTGAGTCGGGCGTATGCGCATTAAATTGGGGCGAGGAGAGGAAACTTTTCATAACGCTGCAACCTCAGCAAAACCTCACTATCCACCAACCACCTGCCCAGTATTTCATATTGATGTTAAGATACCCCACCCTACCCCTCCCTTCTGCCTCTCATCATGATACAACACACACACACACACACATACTGATCTTGATGTCAGGCTGGAAAATTGGCGGTAACAAATGCAGCAGGTAATGATATTTATCAGGCCAGATGAGAGGCGCAGTGTGAGACTCTTCCCTGACAACCATCAATAAAATAGTCCTGCAGAGCTGAACTAGAGCTGATCCAGAGCTAAACCAGAGCTGAAGCAGAGCTGATCCAGAGCTGAAGCAGAGCTGATCCAGAGCTGAAGCAGAGCTGATCCAGAGCTGAAGCAGAGCTGATCCAGAGCTGAAGCAGAGCTGAACCAGAGCTGAAGCAGAGCTGAACCAGAGCTGAAGCACAACAATCTCTCACAGTCTCACATCAGAATTAGACGTTCATCCATGTTTCTCAAATGTCCAATTTGGAAGTTGTTCCAAACGTTGCATTTCTAAGTGTTTAAGGTTCAGAATGTTTAAGTTTAGGCATTAAAGGGATAATCCAACCCAAGCCACTAATTCATAGAATTAACCGTGTTAGATAACACATATATATGAAAACAATATTTTCTGTGAACAAATTTTTCATTTTGTGGTTATAACAAGGTTGGTAGAAACATGAGAAAATCTTTTTGGGAAATCTGTTGCAACTCAGGTCTACAACAAAACCCTTAATGTTCTCTCTCTCTCTCTCTCTCTCTGGGCTGGCTAGCTAGCTAGGTGGCTAGCTCGAAAACATAGCTACACATAATGATACCAAAATCCATATCAGCATGTGAAGTAGCTAGCTGTAAAATCACCTAAACAAACTGCGCTATCAATTTAGGAGTATTACTCACCAAGTTCAACTTGCAATTCGTCTCTGCCATTGAGCTATAAATGGCATCTCTGCCCAGAGCAACGTTGCTTTCCCGCAGAAATACTTCTGATGAGTTTCAGTCTGAAGTGGTTCAGAACATTCGATTCCTCATCCACTCGAGAGAGAGAATGTCTCTTATAAAAGCTCTTATAAAAGCGTTAGGAAATGTGATAGGGGATAACAAACTATCTCCAGTTTTGAGAATGACTGGAGATACTGATAAAACATAGGCTTTTATGAAATTGACAGGAGTTTCATGGTTTTTAGATCTGGGGATGGATTATCCCTTTAACTCTGAATGGTAAAGGGTTAAGGTTTGGGATTAACTCTGAATGGTAAATGGTTAACCCTTTAAGGTTTGGGATTAACTCTGAATGGTAAATGGTTAACCCTTTAAAGTTTGGGATTAACTCTGAATGGTAAATGGTTAACCCTTTAAGGTTTGGGATTAACTCTGAATGGTAAATGGTTAACCCTTTAAGGTTTGGGATTAACTCTGAATGGTAAATGGTTAACCCTTTAAGGTTTGGGATTAACTCTGAATGGTAAATGGTTAACCCTTTAAGGTTTGGGATTAACTCTGAATGGTAAATGGTTAACCCTTTAAGGTTTGGGATTAACTCTGAATGGTAAATGGTTAACCCTTTAAGGTTTGGGATAGGATTCAAATCAACATGTCTTTCTATCACTGGATTCGAACAAACAACAGAGGCAGATGCTTATCCCCATCCACAACCAGCGCCCATCTGCCATCCCCATCCACAACCAGCGCCCATCTGCCATCCCCATCCACAACCAGCGCCCATCTGCCATCCCCATCCACAACCAGCGCCCATCTGCCATCCCCATCCACAACCAGCGCCCATCTGCCATCCCCATCCACAACCAGCGCCCATCTGCCATCCCCATCCACAACCAGCGCCCATCTGCCATCCCCATCCACAACCAGCGCCCATCTGCCATCCCCATCCACAACCAGCGCCCATCTGCCATCCCTATCCACAACCAGCGCCCATCTGCCATCCCCATCCACAACCAGCGCCCATCTGCCATCCCTATCCACAACGCCCTAACAAAACAACAGCTCTCACTGTTGCCCCTAGAGGCACATCATCTGCCAACAACCTCAGACATGGATAAACGTCCAATATTGACTTGTATCACGGGTGACCTGCCTGCTGAGGCCACCATAGATATTATAGTCTTGCAGAGCTGAGGCCACCATAGATATTATAGTCCTGCAGAGCTGAGACCACCATAGATATTATAATCCTGCAGAGCTGAGACCACCATAGATATTATAGTCCTGCAGAGCTGAGGCTACCATAGATAGTATAGTCCTGCAGAGCTGAGGCCACCATAGATAGTATAGTCCTGCAGGCCACCATAGATAGTATAGTCCTGCAGAGCTGAGGCCACCATAGATATTATATTATAGTCCTGCAGAGCTGAGGTTACCATAGATAGTATAGTCCTGCAGAGCTGAGGCTACCATAGATAGTATAGTCCTGCAGAGCTGAGGCCACCATAGATATTATAGTCCTGCAGAGCTGAGACCACCATAGATATTATAGTCATGCAGAGCTGAGGCCACCATAGATATTATAGTCCTGCAGAGCTGAGGCCACCATAGATATTATAATCCTGCAGAGCTGAGGCCACCATAGATATTATAGTCCTGCAGAGCTGAGGCCACCATAGATATTATAGTCCTGCAGAGCTGAGACCACCATAGATATTATAGTCCTGCAGAGCTGAGACCACCATAGATATTATAGTCCTGCAGAGCTGAGGCCACCATAGATATTATAATCCTGCAGAGCTGAGACCACCATAGATATTATAGTCCTGTAGAGCTGAGGCCACCATAGATATTATAGTCCTGCAGAGCTGAGGCCACCATAGATATTATAATCCTGCAGAGCTGAGGCCACCATAGATATTATAGTCCTGCAGAGCTGAGACCACCATAGACATTATAGTCCTGTAGAGCTGAGACCACCATAGATATTATAGTCCTGCAGAGCTGAGACCACCATAGATATTATAGTCCTGTAGAGCTGATCCAGAGCTGAGTGCCAACAGGAATTATAGGATACTGCCCACAGGGTAACACAGAGACACGTAAAATATACACACTCACATGAATGTTAATTCATGTACACACACGCACACAGAGTGGAAAAAACATTAGGAAAGCTATGATCCCTCATTGATGTCAGTTGTTAAATCCACTTCAATCAGTGTAGATTAAGGGAACAAGGCAGGTTAAAGAAATAATTTTAAGCCTTGAGACAATTGAGACATGGATTGTGTATGTGTGTCATTCAGAGGGTGAACGGGCAAGACAACAGATTTAAGTGCCTTTGAACGGGGTATGGTAGTAGGTGCCAGACGCAGCGGTTTGTGTCACGAACTGCAATGCCACTGGGTTTTAAAACCTCAACAGTTTCCTGTGTGTACCAAGACTGGTCCACTACCCAAAGGACATCCAGCCAACTTGACACAACTGTGGGAAGCCTTGGAGTCAACATGGACCACCATCCCTATTGAATGCTTTCAACACCTTGTAGAGTCCATGTTCTGAGGGTGAAAGGGAGTGGGGAGAGTTTTACAACACCTTGTAGAGTCCATGTTCTGAGGGTGAAAGGGAGTGGGGAGAGTCTTACAACACCTTGTAGAGTCCATGTTCTGAGG
>NC_088413.1:21255615-21448620 GCF_034236695.1 Oncorhynchus nerka | reverse complement strand
GGGAGATATCAGAATAAGGGAATTGGGGAATACTAACATATTGTACAGGATACATGTGTACTGTAGTGAAGCCGTCTCTATAGTAACGCAAGGTCTCTTTCATCATCATGTGAAACGGCAATTGCTGTGCAAATGCTGGGATGTGTTTTTCAATGATTTTAAAGGTAATTATGATGCAACTACGACGGCGACACGATATGGATTACAATTATCATCATGAATATTAAGTCAATACGCACTAGATGTTACACACATAGACACTCAACCATGCAAATGTATTTGGACACATTATAGTCTTACTCTTATACAGCCATCGTACACACTCTCACTAAATCACATCCAATATCATACACATCAACCTACTCAGGTTTACTACACACATTATAGTCTTACTCTTATACAGCCATCGTACACACTCTCACTAAATCACATCCAATATTATACACATCAACCTACTCAGGTTTACTACACACATTATAGTCTTACTCTTATACAGCCATCGTACACACTCTCACTAAATCACATCCAATATCATACACATCAACCTACTCAGATTTACTACACACATTATAGTCTTACTCTTATACAGCCATCGCACACACTCTCACTAAATCACATCCAATATCATACACATCAACCTACTCAGGTTTACTACACACATTATAGTCTTACTCTTATACAGCCATCGCACACACTCTCACTAAATCACATCCAATATCATACACATCAACCTACTCAGGTTTACTACACACATAATATCTTGTCTCAATGTTCTAACATCTGTGGCTCACAGGCAAACAGGCAAACAGGCAAGGGAATAAAACAAATATTTCTTGAACCTATTTCTTGAATTCTAAATATCAGACATTTGATGCTCTAGTTTTGACCTTCATAATACCTCTGATGGCAGTAACTTTACAAGCACTAATTATGGTCCATTTAGACTGAGAATAGTATCTAGTTACGGTAAGGGCTGAAATAAGTATGGCCAGTTATAATTGTAACAGTTTAGCAGATTATAAAAAAGAAGATCCGTCTTTACATGGCTAAAAGAAAAGGAATATGACATATACTGTTTACAGGAAACTCACTCTACATCCTTAGATGAAGTAGCGTGGAAAAAGGAATGGGGTGGTGAAATCATTTTCTGTCATGAACAAAGGAACTCAAAGGGTGTGATGATATTAATTAACAAACATTTTGATCTGAATGTGCAAATAGTCAGGAATGATTCACATGGAAGGTGGATCCTTCTGAATATGAAAGTGGACGAAAAGAGATTTGGCTCATGAATCTATATGGTCCAAATCAAGATATGATCCATACTTCTTCGAAAACATTTATACCAATTTATTGAACTTACAGGCAACAAATGATCCAATCATTATGGTAGGAGACTATAACACTGTGTTAAGTACCTCAATGGACCGTAAAGGTGATCACTCTACAAACTATCATCACCATGCCCTTAAGGAAATCACAAATATTATGGACACATTAGAAATAGTGGATATCCCTCCAGTTCTCTGCTGCCAATGACTGGAACGAATGACAAAAATCACTGAAGCTGGAGTCTTATATCTCCCTCACTAACTTTAAGCACCAGCTGTCAGAGCATCTTACCGATAACTGTACCTGTACACAGCCCATCTGTAAATAGCACACCCAACTACCTCATCCCCATATTGTTCTTTTTTTTTTTTTTTTTCTTCTTTTGCAGACCAGTATTTCTACTTGAACATCATCATCTGCACATCTACCACTCCAGTGTTAATGCTAAATTATAATGATTTCCCCTCTATGGCCTATTTATTGCCTTTCCTCCCTAATCTTACTACATTTCCACACACTGTACATAGAATTTTCTATTGTGTTTTTGACTGTACGTCTGTTTATTCCATGTGTAACTCTGTGTTGTTGTTTTTGTTGCACTGCTTTGCTTTATCTTGGCCAGGTCACAGTTGTAAATGAGAACTTGTTTTCAACTGGCTGACCTGGTTAAATAAAGGTGAAATAAAAAGGCATAGGCTCAGCTTTTCTGGGTCTCTGTTTTTGGTTGGATAGGTTTCTCCATTTCTTTTTTAGGTTTTTGCATTCTTTATCAAACTATTTGTCATTGTTGTTTTTCTGTTTGAAATTTTTTGATTTGATGGGGAAGCTGAGAGGTCAAATATACTGTTTAGGTTTTCTACTGCCATGTTTACGCCTTCACTATTACACTGAAACCTTTTGTCCAGGAAGTTGTCTGAATGGGATTGAATTTGTTGTTGCTTAATTGTTTTTTGGTAGCTTTCCACACTACTTTCCTTCCATCTATAGCATTTCTTAGTATTATTCAGTTCCTTTGGCTTTGATGCCTCATGATTGAGTATTGCTCTGTTCAAGTAGACTGTGATTTTGCTGTGATCTGATAAGGGTGTCAGTGGGGTGACTGTGAACGATCTGAGAGACTCTGGGTTGAGGTCAATGATAAAGTAGTCCACAGTACTACTGCCAAGAGATGACTTATATGTGTACCTACCGTAGGAGTCTCCTCGCAGCCTACCATTGCACACGCACAACCATTGTGATGGTTGACGTCGGTCTTACTGCTACTTGCCCGATGAATAGAAAATGAATTTCTCTTTCTCTCTCTATCTATCTCTCTCTCTCTCTCTCTCTCTCTCTTTGTCTTTTTCTCTCTCTCTCTCTCTCTCTCTCTCTCTCTCTCTCTCGCTCTCTCTCCCTCTCTCTCTCTCTCTCTCTCTCACTCGATGATCTCAAACTATAAGATTATCCACATTGTCAGAGGTTCTCCATTTTCTCAATGATGACAAATCGTAATCAATGGAAATGACTGGTGGTTAGCAATCAGCAATGGCTTCAGCAGCAGCCGTAATGCATCTGTGGCGTGTGTGTATTTGGCCTGCCTGCCTGCCTGCCTGCGTGCGTGCGTGCGTGTGTGTGTGTGTGTGTGTGTGACAGGCCCAGGGACTAGCTGCAGCCAGGACAAACTCATATTTGCGTTTAAAACCTCAATAAAAAAAACTACTTTCACCTTATCTGGACCTGACAGAGTCAATCCTTTATTCATTTTTTAAAGAAATACTTTCATTACTGTGTTGGACTACAATATAATACATCATCCACCTCAGCACACTAAAGAGTCAGCTCTTTGTGTGTGTGTGTGTGTACATGTGGGGGAGGGGGGGGGGGGGATTTTGGGTTTATGTGTGTGTGAGTGTGTGTTTTTCCCTCCCCATCAAGGTGACCATACGATCTCACCCCGTCCATAATCACACAGTAGTCCTTCCAGGAAACAGACAGTCTAAAGACAGTCATTTAAAAGGCAATTAGCCAAGCCCAGTCAGAAGGCATATAACCACTATGATCCAGCCTCCCGGTGCCAGGAAGAGAACATGTACACCATGTAGCTGTACAGAGCCTTATAATTATCCTGCATGCTGTTACCTGGAGCCTCCGAGAGACAAATCAATGCCACCTGAATGGTGTCTACTTCAAGGCGAATCTATGTAATTCACATTGAATGCACAACGGAAATAACTCAAATCTCCAGTAATGTAGAAAACTCTACGAGATAGTGCTATGGTCTGTAGGATGGTTTCAGTCCCCTCTCTCTCTCTCTCTCTCTCTCTCTCTCTCCCTCTCTCTCTCTCTCTCTCTCGCTCTCTCTCTCTTTTCTCTTCTATTTATTTTCTCTTTCCCCTCTCTGTTTTCTCCTTTCTCCTTTCACCACCATCAATCAGTACTTCAGAACCACAACTAGCATCATCATTACTACTACTACTACCACCACCATCATTACATCAGAACTACAACTACCATCATCATTACTACTACTACTACCACCACCATCATTACATCAGAACTACAACTACCATCATCATTACTACTACTACTACCACCACCATCATTACATCAGAACTACAACTACCATCATCATTACTACTACTACTACCACCACCATCATTACATCAGAACTACAACTACCATCATCATTACTACTACTACTACCACCCCCATCATTAAACTGCTATCATTACCATCACCCATACTACCAGTACCACTATTTGGAATAATAATAATAATAGTAATAACAATAATACTAATAATAAGTAAGTCACTGCTGTTATTATTCAGTGTACCTCAGGCTATGGCAGACAATGTCCCGTTCATCATAATGATTGGACCAAGATGCAGAGTGGTATGTTTCCATCCCCTATTTTGGAAGAGAAACTCAAAGAACAAAAAAACAATAAAGCGAACAAACGAAACGTGAAGCTCAGAGTAGTGTTCACAGGCAACTATACCTAGAAAAGACCCCACAAAGCACAATGGGGAAATGGCTGCCTAAATATGATCCCCAGTCAGAGACAACGATAAACAGCTGCCTCTGATTGGGAACCATACCAGGCCAACATAGACATATAATTCCCCTAGATAACCCACCCTTAATCACACCCCGACCTAACCAACATAGAGAATAAACAGCTCTCTATGGTCAGGCTGTGACAGGCAAATACATATTTGGCTGCAAGAGGAGCCATTGCTCCTTCCCCCATGAATATTTTTTGTTTTTCCTCTGGGTTTACATTTGGAATAAACATTTGGAATAAATGTAGTAATTTCTGTGAATAATGAATCCCTTGGTGAGGAATATTTCTCACAGTAAAGGTGAAAGTGCATCTCTGTCTCTACCTCCCCTGTCATGCAGTGACCACATACACGCTCCTCTTTGGGTAGCCATGTCTTTTTTATGTCTGCCGGTTTCTATTGCCAGTTGGTGGTCACTCAGCCTGTACATGGTAAGGATCTGTCTCTGCTTCGTATCGCTGACAGAGTAGAGATAATCAGCCAATTCATATTCTCTGTTCAGAGCCAGATAGCAATTTAGTCGGTTTTGGGATTTTGTTTTGTTTTTCCAATGTTGTAAATATGAGTCCTTTGATTGGTTCATGATGTTGTTTATTGTAATTCTTTCTTTTGAAGCAGTGCTGGTGTCAGCTTGGTTGGAGAGGTCCAACACCAGCTGACTGAGAGGGCTCGTTTCTGGGCTCAGCTCTTGGGTTTGAAGTGCTTTAAATTGGAGACTTGAATTTAGGTGGAGCCTAAATGTGTATTATCTTTTTGGTATTTTCATTACCACTGGAAAGCGGTGCTAATTCTACCCTACAATCTACCCTACATTCTACCCTACATTCTACCCTACATTCTACCCTACATTCTACTCTACATTCTACCCTACATTCTACCCTACATTCTACTCTACATTCTACCCTACATTCTACCCTACATTCTACCCTACATTCTACCCTACATTCTACCCTACATTCTACTCTACATTCTACCCTACATTCTACCCTACATTCTACCCTACATTCTACCCTACATTCTACCCTACATTCTACCCTACATTCTACCCTACATTCTACTCTACATTCTACCCTACATTCTACCCTACATTCTACCCTACATGCATTAGTTAGTGTATTTCTCAGGACTGCATGTAGGGCTTCAATTGGATGTTTGTCCCACATTTAAAGTCTAGTTTATTGAGTGACCCCAAACCTCACTTCTCTCTCTCTATCTCTCTCTCTAGAGATGCCCTGTACAGTGCACCACGGTGTCTAAGGAATTTGCCAGGGTTGTCTACAATACATACATTATGTGGGTTTGGAATATAAGTGGATGCCCAGGGACAGAAAATGCTGTGTAGGATGATGTGATGCAGCAATGTATAACCCTAAACACTAGTGTCACAAGGTTTAATTCAAGGTTTATACTCTCTCTCTCTCTCGCTCTCTCTCTCTCTCTCTCTCTCTCTCTCTCTCCCTCTCTCTCCCCCTCTCTCTCTATCTCCCTCTCTCTCCCTCTCTCTCCCTCTCTCTCTCTCTCTCTCTCTCTCTCTCTCTCCCTCTCTCCTCTCTATCCCCCTCTCTCTCTCTCTCCCTCTCTCTCTCCCTCTCTCTCTCTCTCTCTCTCTCTCTCTCTCTCTCTCTCTCTCTCTCTCTCCTCTCTCCCTCCCTCTCTCTCTCTCTCTCTCTCTCTCTCTCTCCCTCTCTCTCTCTCTCTCTCTCTCTCTCTCTCTCCCCCTCTCTCTCTCTCTCTCTCTCTCTCTCTCTCTCTCTCTCTCTCTCTCTCGCTCTGTCTCTCTTTTCTCTAGGGGTACAAAAGTATAGAAATACGAGGTGATTGTGAACAAACCACACAAAGAACCCTACCTTTTACACAGGTAATGAGGTGTAATTAGCAGTGAGGTACAGTGGTGAAGGTTTGGGGAGGGGTGGAGGGTTGAGAGAGAGGAGGTTGTAAGAGGGGGGTTGAGAGGAGGTTGTAAGAGGGGGGTTGAGAGGAGTTTGTAAGAGGGGGGGTTGAGGGAGAGGAGGTTGTAAGACGGGGGTGAGGGAAGAGAATAAGTAGTAGTATCCAAGCGAAAAATCACATGGTGGAAATCAAGGGTGAGAAAAGATATGATATTTTATTATGCAGCATGATTTCATTTCTCACCGTTTGTTTTTCTAGTTTTCACGTTCCAAACTCACAACTTCTGCCCAACCCTGAAAAGGCAACCAGGGATCACAAACCAATCAGACTTAGGACAGACCAATTCTCATGGGGCTGCCATTTGAAAGGAAACACTTTGAAGTTTGTGGAAATGTGAAAGGAATGTAGGAGAATATAACACATTAGATCTGGTAAAAGGTCATTTTTACCAGATTTGTACCATCATCTTTGAAATGCAAGAGAAAGGCCATACTGTATTATTCCAGACCAGGTGCAATTTAGATGTTGGCCTCTAGATGGGAGCAGTGTATGTGCAAAGTTTCCAACTGATCCAATGAACCATTGCATTTCTGTTCAAAATGTTGTATCAAGACTGCCCAAATGTGCCTAATTTGTTTATTAATACATGTTTATGTTCTAACTGTGCACTCTCTCTCGTGGCAGTTAGCCTAGTGATTAGAGCATTGGTCTAGTAACCGAAAGGTTGCAAGATCGAATCCCTGAGCCGACAAGGTAAATATCTGTTGTTCTGCCCCTGAACAAGGCAGTTAACCCACTGTTCCTAGGCCGTCATTGAAAATAAGAATTTGTTCTTAACTGACTTGCCTAGTTAAATAAAAGTTTAAAAAACAAACAATAGCTTTCACTGTAATATCTATTGTAAATTGGACCATGCAATAAGATTAACAAGAATTTAAGCTTTCTGCCAATATCAGATATGTCTATGTCCTGGGAAATGTTCTTGTTACTTACAACCTAATGCTAATCGCATTACGTTAGCTCAGCCGTCTCGCAGGGGACCCACCAATCCTGAAGAAGATTTATTAAAGCTCTAAAAAAGCCTGTAAAGTTTGTAATTTCCACATTAAAATGTCAGACCTGCTTTGCCCTAACGAAGGATGCATCAACCCCTACAAAATAAAATGATATTCATTATATTCCACATATTCATTCACATTTCCTGTTGCTGCAGAAATATCTTCCTGCTGTAGCAAATTGGCTCAAATTAAGATCCTACATCTGTACCAGGACATCTCACCAGGACAACCTGTAAAGCCATTCATCAAAAGCAGGTGGTTTGTTTTAAAGGTCTAAGGCAGATACAACCTCTCCCTTTAACCTTCATGGAGCCTTCCAATGTCTTCACATCAAAATATTTTCAATTGATGCTGCTGAGAAGAAAGTCTAAAATTCCTTTCTAAAGTCTGTATTTCTATGTTTCCTCCTAGTTTAGGGAACCCCCCCACCCATCCCCACCCCCACCAAGAATAGGGGACTTTGGAAGGTTGTCGGAGAACGGTGCCAGATGCCCACCACATTGGATCCCACGGTAGTGTATCTCATTAACGGACACATCGCTCCATGAGCCCAGTATGTGCTAGCTGCTTAGTGACAGTTAGCCTGCGGCTAGTTTAGGTATTAGATTACAGCGCACCTGTTTTGTATTTACTTCCTGGCTCATTCTATTACATCCTCCGCGATCACGCCCAGGTCATTCGATTAGGGAGCCCCTGGACAGTGTCATTAGTTGCAGTGGCTGGAAGGTATAGGAGAAGAGGTACATACTGGACTCTTAATGAACAAGGTCCATGTTTAACAAGCATGCCAAACAGAACTCTTTCCAATGTCTCTATGTGAGGGGTTCACTGTATACGGCCAGATAGATGCTCTTTTCGGGGCTGGTGGGTGTCTTTATATATGTCTCGTCACCATCTAGCATCAAAACAACACGACCAAGCGTTGTATCAAGGCATGTAAGTAGGCTGGAACACAGGTTGGTTTAGCGTCTTTTCTACGCAGCCTTGTCTCAGCCAGGGTGAGGAACCAGAAGCCTTTGTCAATAGTCTACCTCCCTCTGCACTAACCGTACTGTGTGAATGAAATGAGTCAGCCAATAAGCCATATTCAGAGACTGAGACGACCACCACGCGGCGTCTCTGTAGACTGTCTAGTGGGAGCCTCACTGGAGGAGGCGGCAGCTCACCTGCTTACTGAATGCAAATGTACTGAATGAGACCAAGATAATTATCAACGAGAGGAGAGAGAGAAAGGAGAGATAGAGGAGAGAAAGGAGAGTGAGAGGCGTGAAAGGTGAGAGGTTTAAGAGGCTAAGTGCCGAGAGGCAGGTCAATTAGTTTTTTCCGAGACGTCCTAATTTTGTCTTAATGGACTTCATGGTCATTAAGGAGGCAGTCAGAAGGAGGAAAGTTTAGCCATCAGCAGTTTGTACTCTCACTCACAATAGTTAACTACTCCCTGGTTCACCTCTGATGGGGAAAACAGGAAACGACCTACTTTAAATGAAGACAAATCACAAATCAATCTTCGCTGGTCAGGCATGCAGCAGTCAAGATGTCCTTGATAAGCTTGTGGGAAACATGCCAATCTAAATTTGAAGTAAATGACATTTAAATGAGAAATTGTGCGTAGAGTGAAATAAATAGGCCATGTTGTTATTTTATGTCTTAGATGTAGCTAGGCATATACTTGAAGGTCCTCTAGGAAAATCATACTTGTATGTAAATATGTAAATATTCTCCGTTAGTTGTCAGGGTCGGTTGCATCTTTGCAGAAATTCATATTCCGTACTGTATAACTTTTCTGATAGTATTGCTGATAAATGAACCTTGGCACGGCATGTTTTTTAGTTTGGCAGGTGTTGTTTTTTCTTTACCAACGCAGGTTACACATGTACATCTGCTTACCAGTGCACAGATACTGTAGGTTGCTTTATCCGTGTTTAAAATAACCAGGTGCAGATGTACACAGTAAGCCTGAAGTATCATGTAGCTGCTGTGTCTGGCTGAATTAACACTGTCCTCTAAATCAATAGAGCTAGAAGCCATTGGGGGTGTGTTGGTACCTTCGTGTCTACATACATGTGTGTTGGTACCTCCGTGTCTACATACATGTGTGTTGGTACCTTCGTGTCTACATACATGTGTGTTGGTACCTTCGTGTCTACATACATGTGTGTTGGTACCTTCGTGTATACATACATGTGTGTTGGTACCTCCGTGTCTACATACATGTGTGTTGGTGCCTCCGTGTATACATGCATGTGTGTTGGTACCTTCGTGTGTACATACATGTGTGTTGGTACCTCCGTGTCTACATACATGTGTGTTGGTACATACATGTGTGTTGGTACCTCCGTGTCTACATACATGTGTGTTGGTACCTCCGTGTCTACATACATGTGTGTTGGTACCTCCGTGTCTACATACATGTGTGTTGGTACCTCCGTGTCTACATACATGTGTGTTGGTGCCTCCGTGTATACTCATGTGTGTTGGTACGTGTATACATACATGTGTGTTGGTGCCTCCGTGTATATACATGTGTGTTGGTACCTCCGTGTGTTGGTACCTCCGTGTATACATACATGTGTGTTGGTGCCTTCGTGTATACATACATGTGTGTTGGTGTCTCCGTGTCTACATACATGTGTGTTGGTACCTCCGTGTATACATACATGTGTGTTGGTGCCTCCGTGTCTACATACATGTGTGTTGGTACCTCCGTGTCTACATACATGTGTGTTGGTACCTCCGTGTCTACATACATGTGTGTCTACATACATGTGTGTTGGTACCTCCATACATGTGTGTTGGTACTACATACATGTGTGTTGGTACCTCCGTGTGTACATACATGTGTGTTGGTACCTCCGTGTATACATACATGTGTGTTGGTGCTCCGTGTCTACATACATGTGTGTTGGTACCTTCGTGTATACATACATGTGTGTTGTTGGTGCCTTCGTGTATACATACATGTGTGTACATACATGTGTGTTGGTGCCTCCGTGTCTACATACATGTGTGTTGGTACCTCCGTGTATACATACATGTGTGTTGGTGCCTCCGTGTCTACATACATGTGTGTTGGTACCTCCGTGTCTACATACATGTGTTGTTGGTGTCCATCCCTCCGTGTATACATACATGTGTGTTGGTTCCGTGTACCATACATGTGTGTTGGTACCTCCGTGTACATACATGTGTGTTGGTGCCTCCGTGTATACATACATGTGTGTTGGTACCTTCGTGTATACATACATGTGTGTTGGTACCTCCGTGTCTACATACATGTGTGTTGGTGCCTCCGTGTATACATACATGTGTGTTGGTGCCTCCGTGTATACATACATGTGTGTTGGTACCTTCGTGTATACATACATGTGTGTTGGTACCTCCGTGTCTACATACATGTGTGTTGGTACCTCCGTGTCTACATACATGTGTGTTGGTGCCTCCGTGTCTACATACATGTGAGTTGGTACCTCCGTGTCTACATACATGTGTGTTGGTACCTCCGTGTATACATACATGTGTGTTGGTACCTCCGTGTATACATACATGTGTGTTGGTACCTTCGTGTATACATACATGTGTGTTGGTACCTCCGTGTGTACATACATGTGTGTTGGTGCCTCCGTGTCTACATACATGTGTGTTGGTACCTCCGTGTATACATACATGTGTGTTGGTGCCTCCGTGTCTACATACATGTGTGTTGGTACCTCCGTGTATACATACATGTGTGTTGGTACCTCCGTGTATACATACATGTGTGTTGGTACCTTCGTGTATACATACATGTGTGTTGGTGCCTCCGTGTCTACATACATGTGTGTTGGTACCTTCGTGTATACATACATGTGTGTTGGTACCTCCGTGTCTACATACATGTGTGTATACATACATGTGAGTTGGTACCTCCGTGTCTACATACATGTGTGTTGGTACCTCCGTGTCTACATACATGTGTGTTGGTGCCTCCGTGTCTACATACATGTGAGTTGGTACCTCCGTGTCTACATACATGTGTGTTGGTACCTCCGTGTATACATACATGTGTGTTGGTACCTCCGTGTCTACATACATGTGTGTTGGTACCTCCGTGTATACATACATGTGTGTTGGTACCTCCGTGTCTACATACATGTGTGTTGGTACCTCCGTGTATACATACATGTGTGTTGGTACCTCCGTGTCTACATACATGTGTGTTGGTACCTCCGTGTGTACATACATGTGTGTTGGTGCCTCCGTGTCTACATACATGTGTGTTGGTACCTCCGTGTCTACATACATGTGTGTTGGTACCTCCGTGTGTACATACATGTGTGTTGGTACCTCCGTGTCTACATACATGTGAGTTGGTACCCCCGTGTCTACATACATGTGTGTTGGTACCTCCGTGTCTACATACATGTGTGTTGGTACCTCCGTGTCAGACGGGGAAGGAGAGACAGACAGGGAAGGAGAGACAGACAGACGGGGAAGGAGAGACAGACAGACGGGGAAGGAGAGACAGACAGACGGGGAAGGAGAGACAGACAGACAGGGAAGGAGAGACAGACAGACAGGGAAGGAGAGACAGACAGACGGGGAAGGAGAGACAGACAGACGGGGAAGGAGAGACAGACAGACGGGGAAGGAGAGACAGACAGACAAGGAAGGAGAGACAGACAGACAAGGAAGGAGAGACAGACAGACAAGGAAGGAGAGACAGACAGACAGGGAAGGAGAGACAGACAGACAGGGAAGGAGAGACAGACAGACGGGGAAGGAGAGACAGACAGACGGGGAAGCAGAGACAGACAGACGGGGAAGGAGAGACAGACAGACAGGGAAGGAGAGACAGACAGACAGGGAAGGAGAGACAGACAGACGGGGAAGGAGAGACAGACAGACGGGGAAGCAGAGACGGGAAGGAGAGACAGACAGACGGGGAAGGAGAGACAGACAGACGTGTTCGCTGCTCTGGCCCCCCAATGGTGGAACAAACTCCCTCACGACGCCAGGACAGCGGAGTCAATCACCACCTTCCGGAGACACCTGAAACCCCACCTCTTTAAGGAATACCTAGGATAGGATAAAGTAATCCTTCTCCCCCCCCCCTTAAAAGACCTAGATGCACTATTGTAAAGTGGCTGTTCCACTGGATGTCATAAGGTGAAAGCACCAATTTGTAAGTCGCTCTGGATAAGAGCGTCTGCTAAATGACTTAAATGTAAATGTAAATGTGTGTTGGTACCTCCGTGTATACATACATGTGTGTTGGTACCTTCGTGTATACATACATGTGTGTTGGTACCTCCGTGTCTACATACATGTGTGTTGGTACCTCCGTGTCTACATACATGTGTGTTGGTACCTCCGTGTCTACATACATGTGTGTTGGTACCTCCGTGTCTACATACATGTGAGTGATCCACTCTGTCAACAACACTGTCATTTAAACAGGTTTACTCTTTACACTATTCCAAAACCAAACTGCATAGGATATTTCCTGACACATCCCCTACATGTGATAAATGTCAGGCTGCGCAGGGTGCACTACTCCACTGCTTTGCCCTATGCTCTAGCCTGCATGGTTATTGGTGTGGAATTTTTGGGATCCTCTCTGAAGTTTTGGAGACTTCAATAGATCCAGACCCGCTTCTGATAATCCTGGGAGTATCTGAGTCCCTAAACGGATTAACCAACCCCCAAAAACAACTAATCTCTTACGGTCTCATTTCGCCAAAAAAACTAATCTTGTTGTTTTGGAAAAGGAGGGAAGCGCCCTCTACCAAATTATGGCTCAGTGAATTGGCAAACACTGTACACTTAGAAAGAATTAGACATATTCTGAACAATAAATTATCAACATTTGATCAAATCTGGCAGCCTTTCCTCTCCTACTTGGACGAGTCGGCGCTGTGAATTTGTACTTATTAACGCACTCTCAATTGTAATATTTTAATCTACCTTTGGGCAGCGTGTGCTGGCCCTGCCACCCGAGCAGTTGGGGGGGGGGGGGGGGGGGGGGATAAGTGGGGGGACGACATCTTCCCTCTTTCTTTCTACATGTCCTTGTTTTGTATGTCGTGTTTTGTATTATTTGTTCTGCACCCAGAACTCTGGGTCTTGTTGTTCCTGTCTGCTCTTTTATGTTTAGATAAGAATTGTATACCTGTCTTATTATATACCATTATTGTGTGTTTTAATCCAAAATATTTTAAACACAAAAACATGTTTACTCTCACATTAGCTTCCACACTGACATTTTATTTTTTAATAACCCTGATTTTAGCTGTTAAGTTGACTGAGAACAACACATTCTCATTTACAGCAACAACCTGGGGAAAAGTTATAGGGGAGAATGGATGAGCCAATTGGAAGCTGGGGATGATTAGGTGGCCATGGTATGGATGGTATGAGGGTACGATTAGGAATTTAGCCAGGACACCCCTACTCTTACGAGAAGTGCCGTGGGATCTTTAGTGACCACAGAGAGTCAGGACACCCATTTAACATCCCATCTGAAAGACAGCACCCTACACAGGGCAGTGTCCCCAATCACTGCCTGAGGCACTGGCCCCCAACACCCCTTTCAGCAGCATCTGGTCTCCCATCCAGTAACAACCCTGCATAGCTTCAGAGGCAAGGCAGCAGTGGAATGCAGGGTGGTATGCTGCTGGCTTGATAACAAAGCATCTATGTACAGGACCTGTCAAAAGTTTGGACACACCTACTCACTCCAGGGGTTTTCTTTCTTTTTTAGATTTTCTACATAGTTCATAGTTTTTTTGATGTCTTCACTGTTATTCTACAATGTAGAAAATGGTTAAAAAAATATATATAAAAAAATAATGAAAACCTTGAATGAGTAGTAGGTGTGTCCAATCATTTGACTGGTACTGTACATCACACCTGGGGCCAAGCTAAGACCACTCTGTCACTCACCTCTCTCTCTGGTCCTCAGGCTACTGGCAACATACCGTATACCAAAACAACAACATGGCCTGAGGGGTGAAACAGAGAAATACAATACAATGAAATTCTGATAATAGGACACGAAAGCATTTTGCCAGTAAATGCAATTATTGTCCCTGGAAGCTTGCGGAGGCCCTAGAGACACTGATAACAGGTGTGATGATTGGAGGGAGGGAGCGAGGGGGCGATGGCCTTCCCCACGTAATGACAATAATAATAACAATAACAATGGCCGACTGTGGTTGGAGGAAGCTCATTGTCAGTGTTCCTAGCTACCTAGCGGCGTTTCCTGTGGATTATTGTTCTTTTTAGACGGTGTAATGGAAGGTTAATTGTGGTCCCTGTGCGCACGCCTCTCTCTCTCTCTCTCCACCTCCCTCTCTCTCTCTCCACCTCCCTCTCCCTCTCTCTCTCTACCTCCCTCTCTCTCTCTCTCCCTCTCCAACTCCCTCTCTACCTCCCTCCCTCTCCCTCCCTCCCTCTCTCTCTCTCTCTCTCTCTCTCTCTCTCTCTCTCTCACACACACCCAGGTGGGTGGAGGAGAGAGGCATAATGATGGGAGGAAGAGGGATAAAAGGTGGGAAGGTAGTGAGATATAGGGAATACTCTTTCATGTATGGATCATAATCCTTCCTTTTGCCCTTGTCGTCTCCTCTCACCTGGTTGGTTATCTTTCCTCCTCCTCCTTCTTCTTCTCCTCCTCCTCAATCCTCTACCTCCTCCTCCTCTTCCTCCTCCTCCTCATTCTTTTCCCATATGCTTACCTCTCTTGTTCACCTTTTGTTCTTCTCTCTTTCCTTCTCTCCCTCCCTCCTTCACTCTCTATTTCCCTCCTGTCTCTCTATTTCTGTTGGTAATTAGTTAGACAGAGGTCCTTCAGGCTTCTGGACAAACCACTCCACATCACAGAGGGAGAGATGCTGTGACCTGCAGTGCAGACACACACACACAGCCAAGGAGTGTGTGTATGTGTGTGTGTGTGTGTGTGTGTGTGTGTGTGTGTTTGTGTGTGTCCGTCTCATTTGCTCCTGGGTGGAGACAAACAAAGCAGAAGCGTGTTGATGCTAATGAGGATGACAGGGATGAGGGCAGATGTGGTGGAGGTCACGCTGACAGAATGCTCTGGTCGCAGCTCTCTCTCTCTCTCTCTCACACACACACACACACACACACACACACACACACACACACACACACACACACACACACGCACAGTTTCTGTCTCTCTTTCTGTCACATACACACACACTTTACTGCATTATGTTGGCCCCTCCACCCTCCTCTCCTAGATGTCAGTCTCCAGTCTGGCCATTGATTGCCTCTGTGTGTTATTAGAAGTGAAAGATGTGCAGAGCTGCAGAGTCCCTTTTAAAGCCTGGCTGAACTCATCGGGTCTGATTTGGGATTATAGAGACCGTGATGTAAGGGAAAGAGTATGTCTGTCTCTCTCTCTTTCTGTCTCTCTGTCTCTCTCTCTGTCTCTTTCTGTCTCTCTTTCTCCGTCTCTTTCTGTCTCTCTCTCTGTCTCTTTCTGTCTCTCTTTCTCTGTCTCTTTCTGTCTCTGTCTCTTTCTGTCTCTCTTTCTCTGTCTCTTTCTGTCTCTCTCTCTCTCTTTCTGTCTCTCTTTCTGTCTCTTTCTGTCTCTCTCTCTGTCTCTTTCTGTCTCTCTTTCTCCGTCTCTTTCTGTCTCTCTCTCTCTTTCTGTCTCTCTTTCTGTCTCTCTCTCTCTCTCTTTCTGTCTCTCTTTCTGTCTCTCTCTCTGTCTCTTTCTGTCTCTCTTTCTGTCTCTCTCTCTGTCTCTTTCTGTCTCTCTTTCTGTCTCTCTCTTATTGTTCCACAGTCTGTCTCTTTCTGTCTCTCTTATTGTCTCTCTCTTATTGTTCTGTCTCTTTCTGTCTTATTGTTCTCAGTCTTATTGTTCTCAGTCTTATTGTCTCTCTTTCTGTCTCTCTTTCTGTCTCTTATTGTTCTTTTCTCCGTCTCTTTCTGTCTCTCTCTCTCTTATTGTTCTCATTCTTTTGTTCCACAGTTTCTGTCTCTCTGTTCTCTCTTTTGTTCTCTTCTTATTGTCTCCTTCTCTGTCTCTTTCTCTCTCTTCTTTTGTTCTGTCTCTCTTTCTCTTTCTGTCTGTCCTTCTCTCTTTTTCTATTTCTGTCTGGTTCCACAGTCAGTCTTATTGTTCCACAGTCATTCTTATTGTTCCACAGTCAGTCTTATTGTTCCACAGTCAGTCTTATTGTTCCACAGTCAGTCTTATTGTTCCACAGTCAGTCTTATTGTTCTACAGTCATTCTTATTCTTCCACAGTCAGTCTTATTGTTCCACAGTCAGTCTTATTGTTCAACAGTCATTCTTATTGTTCCACAGTCATTCTTATTCTTCCACAGTCAGTCTTATTGTTCCACAGTCAGTCTTATTGTTCCACAGTCAGTCTTATTGTTCCACAGTCAGTCTTATTGTTCCACTTATTGTTCCACAGTCAGTCTTATTGTTCCACAGTCATTCTTATTGTTCCACAGTCAGTCTTATTGTTCCATTCATTCTTATTGTTCCACAGTCAGTCTTATTGTTCTTATTGTTCACAGTCATTCTTATTGTTCCACAGTCAGTCTTATTGTTCCACAGTCAGTTCTTCATTCTTATTGTTCCACAGTCAGTCTTATTGTTCTACAGTCAGTCTTATTGTTCCACAGTCAGTCTTATTGTTCCACAGTCAGTCTTATTGTTCCACAGTCAGTCTTATTGTTCCACAGTCAGTCTTATTGTTCAACAGTCATTCTTATTGTTCCACAGTCATTCTTATTGTTCCACAGTCAGTCTTATTGTTCCACAGTCAGTCTTATTGTTCCACAGTCAGTCTTATTGTTCCACAGTCAGTCTTATTGTTCCACAGTCATTCTTATTGTTCCACAGTCAGTCTTATTGTTCTACAGTCAGTCTTATTGTTCCACAGTCAGTCTTATTGTTCCACAGTCAGTCTTATTGTTCCACAGTCAGTCTTATTGTTCCACAGTCAGTCTTATTGTTCTAAAGTCATTCTTATTGTTCCACAGTCAGTCTTATTGTTCCACAGTCAGTCTTATTGTTCCACAGTCAGTCTTATTGTTCTACAGTCATTCTTATTGTTCCACAGTCAGTCTTATTGTTCCACAGTCAGCCCTTTACTCCCACTACTGTCTTAGTTCATTTTAGCATGCAGACCATCAGACTGTCTTAGTTCATTTTAGCATGCAGACTATCAGACTGTCTTAGTTAGTTTTAGCATGCAGACTATCAGACTGTCTTAGTTAGTTTTAGCATGCAGACCATCAGACTGTCTTAGTTCATTTTAGCATGCAGACCATCAGACTGTCTTAGTTCATTTTAGCATGCAGACCATCAGACTGTCTTAGTTCATTTTAGCATGCAGACCATCAGACTGTCTTAGTTCATTTTAGCATGCAGACCATCAGACTGTCTTAGTTCATTTTAGCATACAGACTATCAGACTGTCTTAGTTCATTTTAGCATGCAGAACATCAGACTGTCTTAGTTCATTTTAGCATGCAGACCATCAGACTGTCTTAGTTCATTTTAGCATGCAGACCATCAGACTGTCTTAGTTCATTTTAGCATGCAGACCATCAGACAGTGTTTGTCAGTTCTGTTCTGAAAGTATATCTTCTGTAGGTTGTCATGGCCTTGTCCTCATCATCCACTTATCCAGTAGGTTACATGTCCTCAGATATCCTCTGATTCAATTGAGTCCATCCATTGCTCAAGGACAGTGCAAATACACTAAAATGTTACCTTTTTCACCATCGCTTTTCTCTAGCTGAGATGTATTCCTTCCATCGCTGACTGTACAGTTCTTACTGGGAGTGGCCAAGGCCGTGTGTGTGTGTGTGTGTGTGTGTGTGTGTGTGTGTGTGTGTGTGTGTGTGTGTGTGTGTGTGTGTGCGTGCGTGCGTGCGTGTGTGTGTGTGTGTGTGTGTGTGTGTGTGTGAACACAGAGTAGTGAAGGACAAATGTACTTTGTCTGTTGAAGGTTGAAGTGTTTTAATGTGTTCCTGGAAGCGGAGGTCTGGTACTGCCTTTCACAACCAAATAAAGCTGATTTTATTGTCTGGACAAGGGAAGGAACCTTCAGGAAATAGATTGTCACAGTTTAATCCAACAATCTAACAGTGAGTCTAGTATGGCATTGTTGGCACAGTGCTCCAGTATGTGAATACCTTCCTAACTGATCTCGGATCAGTTCATGCCTATCATTGTCAGAACCCTATTCCCTTTCTAGTGCACTACTTTTGACCAGGCCATAGGACACAGGGAAGGTTGGTACTGCTCTTCAGTGCCCTCCAGTGGTTTAGGAGACTGACAGTGACTGAACTCTGGTGAAGGTCTCCTCAAGGTGTCTCTCTCCATCCCCATCTCATTGCCCTGTCATAATCCTGCTACCTGTCAGAGAGAGACCTGGGCCTTGACAGTAAATCTCAGTAAGACAAAAATAATGGTGTTCCAAAAAAGGTCCAGTTGCCAGGACCTCAAATTCAAATTCCATCTAGACACCGTTGCCCTAGAGCACACAAAGAACGATACATACCTGGGCCTAAACATCAGCGGCACACAGGTAACTAACACAAAGCCTTAAACGTACTGAGAGAAAAGGCTAATTCGACATACCAATTAGGATCTGGCTAAAAATACTTGAATCAGTTATAGAACCCATTGCCCTTTATTTTTGGGAGGTCTGGGGTCCGCTCACCAACCAAGAATTCACAAACTGGGACAAACACCAAATTGAGAATGCAGAATTCTGGAGAAATACCCACAGTGTACAACGTAAAACACCAAATAATGCATGCAGAGTAGAATTAGGCCGATACACGCTAATGACCAAAATCCTGAAAATAGCTGTTAAATTCTACAACCACCTAAAAGGAAGCGATTCCCAAACATTCCATAACAAAGCCATCACCCACAGAGAGATGAACCTGGAGAATAGTCCACTAAGCAAGCTGGTCCTGGGGCTCTGTTCACAAACAGACCTCACAGAGCCCCAGGACAGCAACACAATTAGACCCAACCAAATCATGAGAAGAAAAAAAAGATAATTACTTGACACATTGGAAAGAATTAACAAAAAACAAGAGCTGACCCAAACTTAAGGAAAGCTTTGACTATGTACAGACTCAGTGAGCATAGCCTTGCTATTGAGAAAGGCCGCTGTATGCAGACATGGCTCTCAAGAGAAGACAGGTTATGTGCTCACTGCCCACAAAATGAGGTGGAAACTGAGCTGTACTTCCTAACCTGCCAAATGTATGACCATATTAGAGAGACATATTTCCCTCAGATTACACAGACCCACAAAGAATTTGAAAACAAACCCAATTTTGATAAACTCCCATATCTACTGGGTGAAATACCACAGTGTGCCATCACAGCAGCAAGATTTGTGACCTGTTGCCACAAGAAAAGGGCAACCAGTGAAGAACAAACACCATTGTTTATTTATTTTCCCTTTTGTACTTTAACTATTTGCACATCATTACAACACGGTATATAGACATCATTTGACATTTGAATGTCCTTATTCTTTTGGAACGTGTGTGAGTGTATTATTTACTGTTCATATTGTTAATAATATTTACTTTTGTTTACCCATTTCACTTGCTTTGGCAATGTAAATATATGTTCCCTGTGCCAATAAAGCCTTTGAATTGAGAGAAAGTTGGGAGCTGACATTAAGGGAAGTCGTACTGTCAGACTCAGCATTCTGCCTGTGTTAATGTGTCAGCAGCTTTACCACAGTGACCCTGGTCCAAACCAAGCCACATATCCACACTGACCTATGTGCTGCATGTGTGGGTCCCTGCAACCCGTTGGTCTCAATCCTGATTCCTTTCTATTTCTATGTGCCATACTAGCCGGTAGAAATAGCCCTGTCAGCTGTGTATGTCACCGCAGGTATAGTACCACCAAGGGTAAGGGAATATACACTCATCCTGGAGAGTAGGCCCAGTTGGTTCTAAGTGAACCCCAGGTAGAGTGCTTAGCCTCAGGCTAACATTAAGGCTGTTCCTCCTGGTGCTGCGGCCAACCACCAGGTTTGATGGGGTCAGGACTCTATCCTTGTCAGAGCCTGGAATCCCAACTGAATATCACTCTTTTTCACTAAGTGAAACTGAACGATATTCAATGTGGCTTCCAGGCTAGAGTTGAAGACCACGTTTCTTTATCTTATCTCTATGGCCGGTTTGAAGAGCATCACCACCCCTGAGAGTTGTGTTGCTCGTGTTGTGACTCAGGGAAACAGAGTCCATTTCACGGTTGTTTGTCTCCGTCTGCACTCAGGGTACATCGGTGTTGTGAAATGAACTGGCTGAGAATGATGTGTCTGTTTCTATCATTTCCTTTGTAGTTGACATCTGCAGTGAGCGGTGGCCTGGCATTGGCTGTGTGTAACAACAGATTTTTGTATTTATTTTATTTTTCATTTAACCTTTATTCATTTATTTTTTATTATCTCATTGAAATAACATCTCTTTTCCAAGAGAGACCTGGTCCAATAGCAGCAGGGGGAACAACATTTCAGACAAAACAACTTACATACACTAACACAACATTAAACAAAACTATAGACACACATACAGTACAATCATTACATATTACGTTAAAAAACATGAAAGTCTTGACTATTTTCTATCCAATGAGAGGAATAGTGAATCAGCATTAACACGATAAACCTTATAGATTCATCTCTCCCTCTCTCTCTATAGGCTACCGTCTCTGAGCAGTTCTGCAACTCTTCATTTATTTACATTTATGTCATTTAGCAGACGCTCTTATCCAGAGCGACTTACAAATTGGTGCGTTCACCTTAAGACATCCAGTGGAACAGCCACTTTACAATAGTGCATCTAAATCTTTTAAGGGGGGGGGGTGAGAAGGATTACTTTATCCTATCCTAGGTATTCCTGAAAGAGGTGGGGTTTCAGGTGTCTCCGGAAGGTGGTGATTGACTCCGCTGTCCTGGCGTCGTGAGGGAGTTTGTTCCACCATTGGGGGGCCAGAGCAGCGAACAGTTTTGACTGGGCTGCGCGGGAACTGTACTTCCTCAGTGGTAGGGAGGCGAGCAGGCCAGAGGTGGATGAACGCAGAGCCCTTGTTTGGGTGTAGGGCCTGATCAGAGCCTGGAGGTACTGAGGTGCCGTTCCCCTCACAGCTCCGTAGGCAAGCACCATGGTCTTGTAGCGGATGCGAGCTTCAACTGGAAGCCAGTGGAGAGAGCGGAGGAGCGGGGTGACGTGAGAGAACTTGGGAAGGTTGAACACCAGACGGGCTGCGGCGTTCTGGATGAGTTGTAGGGGTTTAATGGCACAGGCAGGGAGCCCAGCCAACAGCGAGTTGCAGTAATCCAGATGGGAGATGACAAGTGCCTGGATTAGGACCTTGTGTGAGGCAGGGTCGTACTCTGCGGATGTTGTAGAGCATGAACCTACAAGAACGGGCCACCGCCTTGATGTTAGTTGAGAACGACAGGGTGTTGTCCAGGATCACGCCAAGGTTCTTAGCGCTCTGGGAGGAGGACACAATGGAGTTGTCAACCGTGATGGCGAGATCATGGAACGGGCAGTCCTTCCCCGGGAGGAAGAGCAGCTCCGTCTTGCCGAGGTTCAGCTTGAGGTGGTGATCCGTCATCCACACTGATATGTCTGCCAGACATGCAGAGATGCGACTCTTCACTTTGCAACACTATCCAGCACGAGGACACTCAGACCTGGGCCCTGTTCATTTGGCACAGAATGGAAGAAAACAGTCCAACTGAGTGAAAGGGGAAGGTATTATCTGACCTTGTCCGATAATAAATGCTCATTTTCATTTTTCATTTTAAAAACGTTTTCTGACAGTGTACCCTAAGGCACATGACCCTTGAGGGGGAGTTATAACTTAATGTGTGTCCTATGCTAACTTACTGTGTGTCCTATGCTAACTTAATGTATGTCCTATGCTAACTTAATGTGTGTCCTATGCTAACCTACTGTATGTCCTATGCTAACTTAATGTGTGTCCTATGCTAACTTACTGTGTGTCCTATGCTAACTTACTGTGTGTCCTATGCTAACTTACTGTGTGTCCTATGCTAACTTAATGTATGTCCTATGCTAACTGAATGTATGTCCTATGCTAACTTACTGTGTGTCCTATGCTAACTTACTGTGTGTCCTATGCTAACTTAATGTGTGTCCTATGCTAACTTAATGTGTGTCATATGCTAACTTACTGTATGTCCTATGCTAACTTAATGTATGTCCTATGCTAACTTACTGTGTGTCCTATGCTAACTTAATGTGTGTCCTATGCTAACTTAATGTATGTCCTATGCTAACTTACTGTGTGTCCTATGCTAACTTAATGTGTGTCCTATGCTAACTTAATGTGTGTCCTATGCTAACTTTATGTGTGTCCTATGCTACCTTACTGTATGTCCTATGCTAACTTAATGTGTGTCCTATGCTAACTTAATGTGTGTCCTATGCTAACTTAATGTGTGTCCTATGCTAACTTTATGTGTGTCCTATGCTAACTTACTGTATGTCCTATGCTAACTTACTGTGTGTCCTATGCTAACTTAATGTGTGTCCTATGCTAACTTAATGTATGTCCTATGCTAACTTAATGTATGTCCTATACTAACTTAATGTGTGTCCTATGCTAACTTAATGTATGTCCTATGCTAACTTAATGTGTGTCCTATGCTAACTTAATGTGTGTCCTATGCTAACTTAATGTGTGTCCTATGCTAACTTTATGTGTGTCCTATGCTAACTTACTGTATGTCCTATGCTAACTTACTGTGTGTCCTATGCGAACTTAATGTGTGTCCTATGCTAACTTAATGTATGTCCTATGCTAACTTAATGTATGTCCTATGCTAACTTAATGTGTGTCCTATGCTAACTTAATGTATGTCCTATGCTAACTTAATGTGTGTCCTATGCTAACTTAATGTATGTCCTATGCTAACTTAATGTATGTCCTATGCTAACTTAATGTGTGTTCTATGCTAACTTAATGTATGTCCTATGCTAACTTAATGTGTGTCCTATGCTAACCTACTGTATGTCCTATGCTAACTTAATGTGTGTCCTATGCTAACTTACTGTGTGTCCTATGCTAACTTACTGTGTGTCCTATGCTAACTTACTGTGTGTTCTATGCTAACTTAATGTATGTCCTATGCTAACTGAATGTATGTCCTATGCTAACTTACTGTGTGTCCTATGCTAACTTACTGTGTGTCCTATGCTAACTTAATGTGTGTCCTATGCTAACTTAATGTGTGTCATATGCTAACTTACTGTATGTCCTATGCTAACTTAATGTATGTCCTATGCTAACTTACTGTGTGTCCTATGCTAACTTAATGTGTGTCCTATGCTAACTTAATGTATGTCCTATGCTAACTTACTGTGTGTCCTATGCTAACTTAATGTGTGTCCTATGCTAACTTAATGTGTGTCCTATGCTAACTTTATGTGTGTCCTATGCTACCTTACTGTATGTCCTATGCTAACTTAATGTGTGTCCTATGCTAACTTAATGTGTGTCCTATGCTAACTTAATGTGTGTCCTATGCTAACTTTATGTGTGTCCTATGCTAACTTACTGTATGTCCTATGTTAACCTACTGTATGTCCTATGCTAACTTAATGTGTGTCCTATGCTAACTTACTGTGTGTCCTATGCTAACTTAATGTGTGTCCTATGCTAACTTAATGTGTGTCATATGCTAACTTACTGTATGTCCTATGCTAACTTAATGTATGTCCTATGCTAACTTACTGTGTGTCCTATGCTAACTTAATGTGTGTCCTATGCTAACTTAATGTATGTCCTATGCTAACTTACTGTGTGTCCTATGCTAACTTAATGTGTGTCCTATGCTAACTTAATGTGTGTCCTATGCTAACTTTATGTGTGTCCTATGCTACCTTACTGTATGTCCTATGCTAACTTAATGTGTGTCCTATGCTAACTTAATGTGTGTCCTATGCTAACTTAATGTGTGTCCTATGCTAACTTTATGTGTGTCCTATGCTAACTTACTGTATGTCCTATGCTAACTTACTGTGTGTCCTATGCTAACTTAATGTGTGTCCTATGCTAACTTAATGTGTGTCATATGCTAGTGTTCATGGTGTTGTGGAATATGACTCTTGCATCACCCACCTTGGAAGGAAGGCAACACTGGGGATTGGTATTGTAATGAGCTACACCATTCTCCCTAGTGACTGACAGGGAGAGGGAGGAAGGGAGGGAAGAGAGATAGAGAGAGGGGGGGGGTAGGAGAGAGAGGGGTAGGAAAGAAAGAGAGAGAGAGAGAGAGGAAAGAGAGAGAGAGGGATAGGAAAGAGAGAGAGAGAGAGAGAGAGAGCAAGAAAGAGTGAGAGAGAGAGGAAAGGGAGAGAGAGGGGGGGGAGGGAGAGAGAATGAAAACACAAAGCCTCTCCCAGTGCTGCAGCATCTGTGGCCTGTCAGAAACGCTTGACTCTTCCGGCACGTTCTCCACACCGCACCTCAGGTGAAAAAAGAGCGAGGTAGAAGATAGAACAAAAGAAGAACTCCGGTGCCATGTAAGATAAATGTCTGTTTCTCCAGCATCCGTGACCCACTTGAAACTAATCTCTGTGCACTGTCGAGGTAACACAGCGAAACCCATTTTCTAACCCAGCTCTTTCTCTCTTTCTTTTTTCATTCTCTCTCTTTCTTTCTTTCTCTTTCTTTCTTTCTTTTTTCTTTCTTTTTCTCTCTCTCTCTCTCTCTCGCCCTTCCCTCCCTCCCTATCATCATCTCCCACTGTCTTGCCGCCACTCTGGATTAAATTTAAAAAATTATCAAAATGCCATTGGGGTGAGAGCGAGAAAACGCCAGAGTGTGTTGGATCAGTAATCTGGGTGACAGAGAGTGGACACACACACACGCACACACACACACACACACACACACACACAAAACACACACTCACACCACATACACAGCAGAGTTATGTTGTGAGGCATGGCGGAGTAGCCAGTGATGCATTGTGGGAATCATAGAACAGTGTTGCTCTCTACTGGAGATGAATGGAACTGCTTATATCCGATGCCTTTACCCCTTACAGTTCAGAGAGACACATAAGTCCAACACACACTACACAGACATGTCCAATACATCGACTGTGAGAGTAAAAGCAGCAGGCCTGGTGTTGCCAGCACCGTCTCCAACGAGCCATTGGAACCACATGCTTAGAGATTCCTCTCACTTTTAAATGAGTTCCTCCTCTAAATGGTGAGGGGATGTTCATTGTATCCAGGTTCTATGTTGTTTCTGTCTTTGTCCTGAAGGGTTTTGCAACGATGCAACAATGTTCCTTTTCGGACAGCTCTTAGATACAGAGATGACCATTGAGACAGATGAAGGCCTATACATCCTCCACCCATCTTGGAGGAGGAGGAAGAGCAGGAAAAAGAGGAGGAGGAGCAGGAAGAAGAGGAGGAGTGAAAACGAATAAAGAAGAATCTGAGAAAGGAAAGTACTTGCCGGAGGAGGTGAGTGACATGACATCAAACTCCTGGTGCCACTCAATATTTACTGTCGCTGTCGGTTACGAGTCTCCTCAGTTGTCAAGGCAACATTTTAAATATTCATCATCCTCTCATGCCTGATGTATGGTACAGGTGTTGAACCTCATTATTACCTCGTAACTTTGGTGGCTAACACTGGCCGGCAGTAAATTTACATTTGTTTTGGTTTTATGCAAGATTAGATCCTGATTCATAATGCCTGTTTCAGATTATGAGTGCTGATCTAGGATCAGTTATTTTAAATAATAATGAATAAAAAGTGTATGGACTGGTTAGACCTGATCTAAGATCAGAGCTCCTACTGCCCTAAGGCACTTTATGAATTAAGTGCAGAAGTGTTGTCTGTCTGGATACTGTGTTTCAGACAGTTGGAGTCAGTCTGGATACTGTGTTTCAGACAGTTGGAGTCTGTCTGGATACTGTGTTTCAGACAGTTGGAGTCGGTCTGGATACTGTGTTTCAGACAGTTGGAGTCGGTCTGGATACTGTGTTTCAGACAGTTGGAGTCATTCTGTTTACTGTGTTTCAGACAGTTGGAGTCTGTCTGGTTACTGTGTTTCAGACTATTGAGGTCAGTCTGGTTACTGTGTTTCAATCTGTTCACACACACACACATCCCCCAACCCATATACATCCCCCACTCCACCCCTAACACATCCCCCACCCCAATCCACACACATCCCCCACCCCAACCCAACACACATCCCCCATCCAACCTGCCCCAACACCACACACATCCAACCTGCCCTAACCCACACATCCAACCTGCCCTAACCCACACATCCAACCTGCCCTAACCCACACATCCAACCTGCCCCAACACCACACACATCCAACCTGCCCCAACACCACACACATCCAACCTGCCCTAACCCACACATCCAACCTGCCCTAACCCACACATCCAACCTGCCCCAACACCACACACATCCAACCTGCCCTAACCCACACATCCAACCTGCCCTAACCCAAACATCCAACCTGCCCAAACCCACACATCCAACCTGCCCTAACCCACACATCCAACCTGCCCCAACACCACACACATCCAACCTGCCCCAACACCACACACATCCAACCTGCCCCAACACCACACACATCCAACCTGCCCTAACCCACACATCCAACCTGCCCCAACACCACACACATCCAACCTGCCCTAACCCACACATCCAACCTGCCCCAACACCACACACATCCAACCTGCCCTAACCCACACATCCAACCTGCCCTAACCCACACCTCTCTCCCTCTCTCCTCTGTTAATATTTCCCCCACTCTCCCTCTATCTGTCTGCTCCCTGTCAAGACAGCATCAAGTATTCACTCTGATTCCTGTTCTGTCTACTCTAGTCTGACCTGTCACACCTCTACGTCCCAAATGGCACACTATTCCCTATTCAGTGCACTACTTTTGACCAGTCCAAAATAGTGCACTAAATAGGGAATAGGACGCCATTTGGGACGCACACCCTGCCTGCTGTCTCTGCTTCCACTTCCTGGAAACCACTTTCCACCCCGCTGCTAAAACATTCCTAACACCCCTGCCTACTATAACTGGCTAGTTAATTAGGCGTAGGTGATGTGTCAAATGCCGTCTAACACTGTGTCGTGGTGACTCGTATTAGAGCGCATGCATAAATAAACAGTTCATCAAGTGGTGAGAGTGTAGCCAGTAGTGGGTTAGCACCAGCAGCAGGATAGCTATGGCTAACGCTAGCTAGCTAGAACAGGTGATTTTAGCATGTTAGCTAGCATACATGATGGCTGGTTAAAGAAAGGCAGTGTCTGGTGAAGGTGTAACGGAGGTGAGTAATCATTACCCGAGACCTGAACACTTACTAATGCCTAGGCTTCGGTTCAGCAAGCTAACTAGAGCATTAGTGTGGCATGCAGGAGGCCCAAGTTCAAACCCACAGAGGCAAAAAAGCCATGACTTATGCGAGGCTCGAGGGTTTTACTGTACAAGTTAGGGCCTTTATATACAGTTGAAGTCAGAAGTTTACATTCACCTTAGCCAAATACATTTAAACTCAGTTTTTCACAATTCCTGACATTTAACCCCAGTAAACATTCCCTGTCTTAGGTCAGTTTGGATCACCACTTTATTTTAAGAATGTGAAATGTCCAAATAATAGTAGAGAGAATAATTTATTTCAGCTTTTATTTCTTTCATCACATTCCCAGTGGGTCAGAAGTTTACATACACTCAATTAGTATGGTAGCATTGGCTTTAAATTGTTTAACTTGGGTCAAACGTTCCCCAAGCTTCCCACAATAAGTTGGGTGAATTTTGGCCCATTCCTCCTGACAGAGCTGGTGTAACTGAGTCAGGTTTGTAGGCCTCCTTGCTCGAACATGCTTTTTCAGTTCTGCCCACAAATGTTCTATAGGCTTGATGTCAGGGCTTTGTGATGGCCGCTCCAATATCTTGACTTTGTTGTCCTTAAGCCATTTTGCCACAACTTTGGAAGTATGCTTGGGGTCATTGTCCATTTGGAAGACCCATTTACCTTCCTGACAGATGTCTTGAGATGTTGCTTCAATATATCCACATCATTTTCTTTCCTCATGATGCCATCTATTTTGTGAAGAGCACCAGTCCCTCCTGCAGCAAAGCACCCCCACAACATGATGCTGCCACCCCCGTGCTTCACGGTTGGGATGGTGTTCTTTGGCTTGCAAGCCTCCCCCTTTTTCTTCCAAACATAACAATGGTCATTATGGCCAAACAGTTCTATTTTTGTTTCATCAGACCAGAGGATATTTCTCCAGAAACTGTGCATGTCCCCAGTTGCAAACCGTAGTCTGGCTTTTTTATGGTGGTTTTGGAGCAGTGGCTTCTTCCTTGCTGAGCGTCCTTTCAGGTTATGTCGTATTAGGACTCGTTTTACTGTGGATATAGATACTGTTTCCTCCAGCATCTTCACAAGGTCCTTTGATGTTGGTCTGGGATTGATTTGCACATTTCGCACCAAAGTATGTTCATCTCTAGGAGACAGAACACATCTCCTTCCTGAGCGGTATGACGGCTGCGTCCTGCGTGGTCCCATGGTGTTTATACTTGCGTACTATTTTTTGTACAGATGAACGTGGTACCTTCAGGCGTTTGGAAATGAACAAGACTTGTGGAATGAAGAAGAATGACCAAGACTTGTGGAGTTGTACTTTTTTTTTCTTCTGTGGACTTGGCTGATTTCTTTTGATTTTCCCATGATGTCAATCAAAGAGGCACTGAGTTTGAAGGTAGGCCTTGAAATAGATCCACAGGTACACCTCCAATTGACTCAAATGATGTCAATTATCCTATCAGAAGCTTCTAAAGCCATGACATAATTTTCTGGAATTTTCCACACTGTTTAAAGGCACAGTCAACTTAGTGTATGTAAACGTCTGACCCATTGGAATTGTGATACAGTGAATTATAAGTGAATTAATCTGTCTGTAAACAATTGTTGGAAAAATGACTTGTGTCATGCACAAAGTAGATGTACTAACCAACTTGCCAAAGTATAGTTTGCTAACATGAAATTTGTGGAGTGGTTGAAAAACAAGTTTTAATGACTCCAACCTAATTGTACGTAAACTTCCGACTTCATTTACATTACATTTACATTTAAGTCATTTAGCAGACGCTCTTATCCAGAGCGACTTACAAATTGGTGCGTTCACCTTAAGACATCCAGTGGAACAGCCACTTTACAATAGAAAATAGACTTCAACTATATATATATATATATATATATATATATATATATATATATATGGCTGGGCTCGATGAGCGAATTCCACTTTCAAACTATAATAACAAGTAGCTGATATCTTCGCCACGCTGCTATTTTTCTCAGGACCTTGTGAAAATGTTTCTGTCATGGTGACTCCCAGCTGAAGGTGGTATGAAGTGTACACTCTGAGTGATGGAGGATAAAACTGATCACAAAAACCCAGAAAGTATATTCTCCTCAATGGCTTTCTGCAAATAGACTTTTATATGAAACCACGTGTTCTGCTGAAATTGTAGTTGTCTCGTCTGTTTGGGACACGTTCAGAATTTTCTAGACCTGTTTTTTTCTTGTTATTGTAATAAACCTCTTCAGAGTTTTTAATAACGTTCAGTCCTCGCCCTCCCTCAAAGTGGAAGACAAAAGGTAAAAGATCAGCGAGAATGAAATTGAAGCCCACACTCACACACACCTACGATTATAACCAAGGTCGTCCAGTCGGAGCAGAACAAGAAGTGAACTCCTCCTCACTCACACCTCACACACACTCCACTCCTCAGCTCTACAGGCACCAATCACCTTCGACCCCCCCCTCCAAGTTCCATTAGGAACAGACAGTGTCTAGGCCTGCAACTGATTACTATAGCCCAGGTCCTTTGTGCAGTCACCCCACGTATTGGAGCCAAAATGTATTCTGTAAGAGGGCCAGTCACACAGGGCAGTCTGCCTTTCCCGCCTAAGAAAACAAATGTAAATTCTACATGGCCGTGCCGCGACTCTGATTCATAACATTTGTGGGATGAGGAGGATGGAATGAGAGAGAGAGACAGAGACGGAGAGAGAGAGATTGAATGGGGGGATGGGGGTTCATTTGAGAAAGTTTAGTGAAGAAGATATTATGGATCTGTGGCATGTAGTCATGACGTGGATAATACCTTGCTTTACTAATCACAGTGATGATAATGATGATGATATCTGTTCAGTTGGTGATAATGGATTCTTCTTTTAAATCACTGGGTTGGATTCCAAAAGTGCCAGTGGGGTAAAGTACTTAAGTAAGAATACTTTAACGTACTACTTAAGTAAGAATACTTTAACGTACTACTTAAGTAAGAATACTTTAACGTACTACTTAAGTCGTTTTTTGGGGTATCTGTACTTTACTATTTATATTGTTGACAACTTTTACTTCACAACATTCCTAAAGAAAATAATGTACTTTTTACTTCATACATTTTCCCTAAGACCCAAAAGTAGTCGTTACATTTTGAATGCTTAGCAGGACAGGGAAATGGTCCAATTCATGAACTTATCAAGAGAACATCCCTGGTCAAATGCTTCATTTGTAAATGATGTCGAGTGTTGGAGTGTACCCCTGGCTATACATTTATTTTATACATTTTTATACTATATGGTGCCCTCTGGTTTGCTTAATATAAGGACATTTAAATTGTTTATACTTTTACTTTGATACTTAAGTATATTTTATCAATTACTGTACATTTACTTTTGATACTTAAGTATATTTAAAACCAAAAACTTTTCGACATTTACTCAAGTAGTATTTTACTGGGTGACTTTTACTTTTACTTGAATCATTCTATTAAGGTATCTTTACTTTTACTCAAGTTTGACAATTGGGTACTTTTTCCACCACTGAAAAGTGCCAGTAAAACTTTGGAATGACCTGTCTGCGATCACATTGTTCATCCATACCAATACTATTTCAGTGAGTGGTTTGTTTTATGGGATGGGCGATTGCCTTCAAACCTGCAGTCATTTAGGAGAAATTGGTGAATATGGATTCAGCTCAGCTCGCTGGCCCTGACTATCTCTCTCTCTCTCTGTCTGTCTGTGAGTGTGTGTGTGTGTGTGTGCGTGCTGTGGATGTCCAACAGATCTCTGTCTGTAGCTGATCTAACACCTGCTACATCTTACTTCTCCCAGTAGAGGGCAGTATAGTTTAATGGACCCCTAGGTGACGAGACTGATCATGCAGGGAATGGTTATTAGGAAACTTCTCCATACAGTATAATATAATCATCTATAATATGATAGATTATAATATCACAACACTATATCCCATTGCAATGCTATTAGATTCCCAATAGGACCTCAGTTATTATGCCCAGCACTGGATGATAACGAAACATTTTATTTGATTTCTACAAATGATGTTATGCTCCGACGTGTCACCAGGGAAATACAAGCAAGGGATTGGAACTGACAAACAGCCAATCTAAATGTAATTTTAGATGATCAGTGAAATGGACGACATAGTATAAAATAATTGTACTTTCCCTGGTTGGGACTCTGAGCTGGTTTGTACTACTGAACAGAGAGAGACAGACACGAAGCATGGTCATGTACAAGATTCAGTTTATGTCTGTCTGTCTGCCTTCAATCTCTCTGTCTGCCTTCACTATTTTGTCTGTAATGTATTTTTGGTTATGTGCCCGACCCCAGTAAGACTAGCTGTCGCCATTGGCGTCGGCTAATGGGGATCCTAATAAATCAAATAAATAATTAAACTTCACTTACATTGTATGTACGCGGAATTAAAATGTATATTTTCATTTTGGACATCTGGTCCCAAGTATTCTCATGCATAATAGAGAGACACGTGATCGTATACAAACATAAACAAGATTTGAAACGATTAAGTTTTATTCAAATAGTATTCGTTTGGGCAAATGAGTTGTAATTATGTTCCGACCCCACGACAATCCACTCAAGAACAATTCGGGACACGGCAGAATATGGTTAATAATCCCTGCTACAGAGCATTTGACCTCACACAAAGACTGTCAGTCACTTAAGTATGATAGCTAACTGTACGCGGAACGATGACGTTGCCTCTAAACGATGTAACCCGCCTCGTCAGAGGTAAAATACGCCAACATACTTTTCCCTGAAAAGTGCCAGTAAAACTTTGGAATGACCGGTCTGCGATCACATTGTTCATCCATACCAATACTATTTCAAACATTCAAACCTGCAGTCATTTAGGAGAAATTGGTGAATAGGGATTCAGCTTGTGTGTCTCTCTCTCTCTCTCTCTCTCTCTCTCTCTCTCTCTCTCTCTCTCTCTCTCTCTCAAGGGCATAGTAACGCTTAATTGCCACGGCAGCACGTCAAACAGCCCCGACAGGATGTTTATCCCCGGCAACTCCAATCAAGTCTCTCTCTATGTCATTTCTTCTACTGGGAGGTACCACTTTGGTGGACAAGGAGGGGGGTTGACAAAGGGAAAAATAAACAGAGGGAGGGAGGGAAAGAGGGTGTGGTGGAGGTAAAGATCTCCTATCTTCTCTCATGGTTACTCTTCCCAGACCTGGTATCTGTCAGGTGCAGCGCCTGACCTTTCCTCTCAGTTGGGCCGTAATTGGCAGGAAGAGACGAACAATGTCCACTTTAAAACCGAGGTCCCTGACCCCCGGTCCATAATAATTTCCTGTGCTATGCTTTCAGAGTTTCTCTGTAACACCCGATGTGAGAATCATCCTGTCAGACTCAGTTAACACCAGCTGAAACTTCATAGGGGGTTTGAAATAAGTTTCTGGAGAACTGTCTAAATAATTCCCTGAAGAAGCTCTAAAGAAGCTAAGGAGCTAGGTCTTGACGTCTAGTTTCTTTAAAAAGTTTATTGATCAGCAGGGTTGGGGTCAATCTCACTACAATTCCAGTCCATTCAGAAAGTAAACACATTTTTTTTACCCAGTTTCGTGTGATCCAATTGGTAGTTACAGTCTTGCCCGTACGGATTCGGGAGAGGCGAAGGTCGAGAGCCATGCGTCCTCCGAAACACAACCCAACCAAGCCGCACTGCTTCTTGACACACTGCTCACTTAACCCGGAAGCCAGCCGCACCAATGTATCGGAGGATACATTGTGCACCTAACGACTGTGTCAGCTTGCACTGTGCCCGGCTCGCCACAGGAGTCGCTAGTGCGCGATGGCACAAGGACATTCCTGCCGGCCAAACCCTCCCCTAACCCGGACAACGATGGGCCAATTGTGCACCGCCTCATGGGTCTCCCGGTCGTGGCCGACTGGGACAGAGCCTGGACTCAAACCCAGAATCTCTAGTGGCACAGCTAGCACTGCAATGCAGTGCCTTGGACCACTGCACCATTCGGGAGGCCAGCCAAATTCCTATTCTAAGTCAACATTTTCCTAATTGAAAAGCATTGAAGAGAATTGTGCACTTCCTGAATTGACTAGAATTGAAAAGGAATTGACCCCAACCCTGTTGATCATTTTAAAAAGAAGAGTATTTCTACTCCGAATTACACAACCCCTCTTTGATTTATTCTCTCTCTTTAAGTGATTCCTTAACAGTAGGACAGGAGAGGATAAAAAGGTAGTGAGATCACTGTTGTTCTTTCAAGGTTAACCAAACTCGCCCAGGGATGGACTCTAAAACTTATGGCGGCTCCTCCTATACCCACCTACGGTGTACAGTCGGTGTCAAAAAGGTTGAAGCAGTCGAAGACGTGGCACGGAACCTCGCTTCCGCAGTCGAACCATTCAACCACTCCAAAGGGGCACTAGAGCAACATTTGTGTTCATTTATCACCGCTTGCCCGTCAGATCAACTCTGCAACCTCTCGACCAAGAACGACTGACAGTTCCTCTGAGACCCCCTGAAGGGAGGGGAGCGGCCCTCGCTAGGCCTCGCAACTCTCCCTCCGCCCTCACTTCCATGACTGAACCCATCTATTGAACAATGAGAGGTGATTGGAGGAAATGCCTCTGGGCCTCCAAGTACTTTCTCTCTGACTGGTTCAAGGCCTCAAGGCCACGTACAGTAAAGCATTATAAGCTCCAGAGGGCTCCAGGGATGACGGCACAATCAGCATGAGCGTAGCCCAGAGGGGAACACCCTGAGGCGGGTAGAAATGGCTGGACTGGTGGGGGTCAGTGATAATGCTTAGAGAGATATGGAAATGCAGGGGTGGTTTTGTATATTTATGATTGAAAGATAGAGAAGACCGTTAAATCATTGGAGAGCTGTTCTGTCTGTCTGTATAAAGGCTTTGACGGATGGCAAATGATGTGTATGTACATGCATACATCTGTCTGTGGACACAATGTACCATAAGCAAAAGCAGAAACACATTCCAACACTCCACAACCTCAGCAGATTCTATGGTCCCTCCTGGGAAACAGATTTAGCCTAAAGTCACTCACAGCTCTGCTCAGAAGGTCCCACTGGTAGCACAATACCATTACCCTGTCATCACACACACACACACACACACACACGCACGTGCACGCGAACACACACACACGCACACACACACGCACACGCACCCACACACCAGTTCCCAGTCAACTTCAGGTTGTCATAGGCAATCGCTGCCATTGATTCTGCTGCAGCACTGTGTCATTACAGCCACTTATCGTCAGGTAGCCTAGTGGTTAGACCGTTGGGCCAGTAACCGAAAGGTTGCTGGATTGAATCCCCGAGCTGACAAGGTAAAAATCTGTCGTTCTGCCCCTGAGCAAGGCAGTTAACCCGCTGTTCCCCGGGGGTCGAAGATGTGGATGTCAATTATGGCAGTCCCCCGCACCTCTCTGATTCAGAGGGGTTGGGTTAAACGCGGAAGACACATTTCAGTTGAATGCATTCAGTTGTGCAACTGACTAGGTATCCCCTTTCCTTTATCACTGAGTGGTCCAGGGACTCTGGGCTAGACTGGCTCAAAGAAGAAAACATCTCTGACACACACCATTTAAAGACAACACGCTCACATCATGCAAACACACATACACACAGGTCTTTACCATTTAACTCCACATACTAAAAACAAATGGTTCTATAAAGTGCCAAATAAGGGTTCTTAGGTTTGTAACCATAGCGGAACCCTTTTTGATGCTATATGGAGCCTTTTCTGAAGGTTCTTTAAAGAACCTTGGTCATAAGGTTCTGAATGTAACCTGTATGGTGCTATAAATATCCCTTTCCTAAAGTTCTATAAAGAACCATTCATGTTCTGTATAGCACCAGAGAAGAGTTACGTTATGGCTACAACCCTTTTAGGGGAATATAAAACCCTTTTAGGGGAATATTAAACCCTTTTAGGGGAATATTAAACCCTTTTAGGGGAATATAAAACCCTTTTAGGGGAATATAAAACCCTTTTAGGGGAATATAAAACCATTTTAGGGGAATATAAAACCCTTTTAGGGGAATATAAAACCCTTTTAGGGGAATATAAAACCCTTTTAGGTGAATATAAAACCCTTTTAGGGGAATATAAAACCATTTTAGGGGAATATAAAACCCTTTTAGGGGAATATTAAACCCTTTTAGGGGAATATAAAACCCTTTTAGGGGAATATAAAACCCTTTTAGGGGAATATTAAACCCTTTTAGGGGAATATAAAACCCTTTTAGGGGAATATAAAACCCTTTTAGGTGAATATAAAACCCTTTTAGGGGAATATAAAACCCTTTTAGCGGAATATAAAACCCTTTTAGGGGAATATAAAACCCTTTTAGGGGAATATAAAACCCTTTTAGGGGAATATAAAACCCTTTTTTATGATTCTTTATAGAAAGAACCCTTATGGAGAATGGACTAAACAGGGGGTTTTTATTCTAGTTTAATAGCCGTATTATATTGTTAAAATTCCATAGGTTTTGCTATTGTGTTTAAGTTGAATCAGGTGTGCGAGCTCTGGAATGGCTGGGGGTCCCTGAGGAGAGAATTGAGAACTAATGACTTAAGCAACTGTTTTCAATTGACAGAAGGTGTGATTCTGTCACAAGACACCATTACTGGCCGAAGTCATACATAGCATGTAATAGCATAACACAACATATTAGATTAGCTGGAATGACACTCAAGGTTGCACAAAAATAACTGTGTGCAAACCACACCCAAAAATATTCTAATGAGCTGCCACCCCTAAATTTGAATTATTACTAAAAGAGGAAAGAACCATTGAAAGGCTCAAAGGGTTTTTGGGGTTAGTATGGTTCCACATAGAACCATCACCCTTCCCAAAGAACCCTCGAAGAAAGAATCCACATTTTTGTAGTCACCTCTAGCATCAGTTGTGTCATTTGTTTCTGATGGGGTTTAATGTCCATAGAAGATGGCTTTGTTTCAAGGAGGACATGACCATTAAGTCAAGTCATAAATGATTTATAAACATCTCCAGAATACTTGAATGAGTGTCCCATATCTGAGATTACATTATTGGTGCACTTCCCAGTTCCAGCCACTAGGTGTCAGCACTGAAAGTGAGTCTCATGCTGAAGGGCCTTTTTCTCTGTCTGGGAAATCACATCTGACAGCGTGTTAGATTTACAGCACACTCATCAAAGGCCCTAATCATCACAGATATTATCCCTTTAAACACTCTTTAGGAAATCACCAGCCGATGGCCATCAGCTGTCTGTGTATATGGTGGTAGTCATTTAAGTGTGTGCGTGTGTGTGCGCGCGTGTGTGTGTGTGTGTGTAATAGTGAGTGTTTTAGTTCCTGCCTCTAATCCTTTATGTGTGTTTGCATGCATACGTGTGTGTGTGTGTGTGTGTGTGTGTGTGTGTGTGTGTGTGCGTGTGTGTGCGCGTGTGTGTGTGTGTGTGTGTGTGTGTAATAGTGAGTGTATTAGTTCCTGCCTCTAATCCTTTATGTGTGTTTGCATGCATACGTGTGTGTGTGTGTGTGTGTGTGTGTGTGTGTGTGTGTGTGTGTGTGTGTGTGTGTGTGTGTGCTGCATTCGCTAGCTAAGTGAAAGTGAAAACAAAATACAACTAGAAGTTTGGGGTCACTCACAGCATATTTTTTGGTCCATTAAAATAAAATCAAGTTGATCAGAAATACATTGTAGACATTGTTAATGTTGTAAATGACTATTGTAGCTGGAAACGGCTGTTTTTTTAATGGAATATCTACATAGGCGTACAGAAGCCCATTTTCAGCAACCATCACTTCTGTGTTCCAATGGGACATTGTGTTAGCTAATCCAAGTTTATCATTTTAAAAGGCTAATTGATCATTAGAAAACCCTTTTGCAATTATGTTAGCACCGCTGAAAACTGTTGTGCTTATTAAAGAAGCAGTACAAATGGCCTTCTTTAGGCTAGTTGAGTATCTGAAGCATCAGCATTTGTGAGTTCGATTACAGGCTCAAAATGGCCAGAAACAAATACCTTTCTTCTGAAACTCGTCAGTCTATTCTAATTCTGAGAAATGAAGACTATTCCATGTGAAAAATTGCCAAGAAACTGAAGATCTCGTACAACGCTGTGTACTACTCCCTTCACAGAACAGAGCAAACTGGCCCTAACCAGAATAAAAAGAGGAGTGGGAGGCCCCGGTGCACAACTGAGCAAGAGGACAAGTACATTAAAGTGTCTAGGTTAAGAAAAAGACGCCTCACAAGTCCTCAACTGGCAGCTATATTAAATAGTACCCGCACAACACCAGTCTCAACATCAACAGTGAAGAGGCAGCTCCGGGATGCTGTGCTTCTAGGCAGAGTTGCAAAGAAAAAGCCATATTTCAGACTGGCCAATAAAAATAAAAGATTAAGATGGACAAAAGACCACAGACACTGTACAGAGGAAGATTGGATAAGATTGGACAGATGAATCTAAGTTTGAGGTGTTTGGATCACAAGAAGAACATTCGTGAGAAGCAGAAAAAATGAAAAGATGCTGGAGGAGTGCTTGACCCCATCTGTCAAGCATGGTGGAGGCAATGTGTTGGTCTGGGTGTCACGTTCTGACCTTTATTTCCTTTGTTTTGTCGTTATTTAGTATGGTCAGGGCGTGAGTTGGGGTGGGCAGTCTGTTTGTTTTTCTATGATTTTGGGATTTCTATGTTTCGGCCTAGTATGGTTCTCAATCAGATGCAGGTGTCATTAGTTGTCTCTGATTGAGAATCATACTTAGGTAGCCTGGGTTTCACTGTTTGTTGGTGGGTGAGTGTCTATGTTAGTTGCTTGTGTCAGCACAGTTCTCATTATAGCTTCACGGTCGTTATTCGTTTATTGTTTTGTATAGTTTGTATTCAGTGTTCAGTGCTTTCTTTAATTAAAAACTTCATCGTGAACACATACCACGCTGCATTTTGGTCCGCTTCATACGACGATCGTGACACTGGGGGTTCTTTGGTGGTGGTAAAGTGGGAGATTTGTACAGGGTAAAAGGGATCTTGAAGAAGGAAGGCTATCACTCCATTTTGCAACGCCATGCCATACCTTACCCTGTGGACGGTGCTTAATTGGAGCCAATTTCCTCCTACAACAGGATAATGACCCAAAGAACAGCTCCAAACTACGCAATAACTATTTAGGGAAGAAGCAGTCAGCTGGTATTCTGTCTATAATGGAGTGGCCAGCACAGCCACCGGATCTCAACCCTACTGAGCTGTTGTGGGAGCAGCTTGACCATATGGTACGTAAGAAGTGCCCATCAAGCCAATCCAACTTGTGGGAGGTGCTTTAGGAAGCATGGGGTGAAATCTCTTCAGATTGTCTCAACAAATTGACAACTAGAATGCCAAAGGTCTGTAATTGCTGCAAATGGAGGATTCTTTGACGAAAGCAAAGTTTGAAGGACACAATTATTATTTCAATTAAAAATCATTATTTATAACCTTGTCAACATCTTGACTATATTTCCTATTCATTTTGCAACTCATTTCATGCATGTTTTCATGGAAAACAAGGACATTTCTAAGTGACCCCAAAATTTTGAATGGTAGTGTAGCAATCTCTCGCTCTCGCTCTCTCTCTCTTCTCTTGCCCTCCCCTACGTTTTTTAAGAAGTGAATTTGTTCAAAACTGAACTATTGTCTTTCTCTCTCTTTGAGTCAACTACTCACCACATTTTATGCACAGAAGTGCTAGCTAGCCTTAGCTTATGCTTTCAGTACTTGATTCATTCTCTGATCCTTTGATTGGGTGGACAACATATCAGTTTATGCTGCAAGAGCTCTGATAGGTTGGAGGATGACCTCCGGAGGTTGTAATAATTACTGTGCAAGTCTATGGAAAGGGGTGAGAACCATGAGCCTCCTAGGTTTTGTTTTGAAGTCAATGTACCCAGAGGAGGACTAACCTGCAGAGTGCTGCTGAGGCTACTGTTGACTTTCATTGCAAAAACAGTGTGCTTTAATCAATTATTTGGTGGCGTGAAAATATTTAGTATAGTTTTATCTAAAAACGATAACTTTTTTAATGTTTCACTATTTTATTTTTATGAAATTCACTGAGGATAGTCCTCCCCTTCCTCCTCTGAGGAGCCTCTACTGGTGTGTATATGTGTGTATCTATATGTCTGTGTATCTATATGTGTATGTGTATATATACAGTACCAGTCAAAAGTTTGGACACACCTACTTATTCAAAGGTTTTTCTTTATTTGTACTATTTTCTACATTGTGGAATAATATTGAAGACATCAAAACTATGAAATAACACATATGTAATTATGTGGTAACCAAAAAAGTGTTTAACAAATCAAAATATATTTTATGTTTGAGATTCTTCGAAGTAGCAACCCTTTGCCTTGATGACAGCGTTGCTCACTCTTGGCATTCTCTCAACCAGCTTCATGAGGTAGTCACCTGGAATGTATTTCAGTTAACACGTGTGCCTTGTTCAAAGTACATTTGTGGAATTTCTTTCCTTCTTAATGCGTTTGAGCCAATCAGTTGTGTTTTGACAAGGTAGGGGTGGTATACAGACGATAGCCCTATTTGGTTAAAGACCAAGTTCATATTATGGCAAGAACAGCTCAAATAAGCAAAGAGAATTGACAGTCCATCATTACTTTAAGACATGAAGGTCAGTCAATCTGGAAAATTAAAAGAACTTTGAAAATTCGCAAAAACCATCAAGCGATATGATGAAACTCGCTCTCATGAGGACCGCCACAGGAAAGGAAGACCCATAGTTACCTCTGCTGCATAGGATAAGTTTGTTAGAGTTAACTGCACCTCAGATTGCAGCCCAAATAAATGCTTCACCGAGCTCAAATAACAGATACATCTTAAAATCAACTGTTCAGCGGAGACTGTGTGAATCAGGCCTTCATTGTCGAATTGCTGCAAAGAAACTACTACTAAATGACACCAATAAGAAGAAGAGACTTGCTTGGGCCAAGGAACACGAGCAATGGACATTAGACCAGTGGAAATTTGTCCTTGGGTCTGGAGTCCAAATTTGAGATTTTTGGTTCCAACCGCCTTGTCTTTGTGAAACGCAGAGTAGGTGAACGGATGATCTCTGCATGTGTGGTTCCCAACGTGAAGCATGGAGGAGGAGGTGTGATGGTGTGGGGGTTCTTTGCTGGTGACACTGTCTGTAATTTATTTAGAATTCAAGGCACACTTAACCAGCATGACTACCTCAGCATTCTCCAGCGATATGCTGTCCCATATAGCTTGCACTTAGTGGGACTTTAATTTGTTTTTCAACAGGACAATAACCCCAAACACACCTCCAGGCTGTGTATTGAGATGGTTTTGGTTGAGTTGGATCACAGAGTGAAGGAAAAGCAGCCAGCAAGTGCTCAGCATATGCGGGAACTCCTTCAAGACTGTTGGAAAACCATTCCAGGTGAAGCTGGTTGAGAGAATGCCAAGTTTGCAAAGCTGTCATCAAGGCAAAGCGTGGCTACTTTGACGAATCTAACATATATTTTGATTTGTTTAACACTTTTTTGGTTAATACATGATTTCAAGTGTTATTTAATAGTTTTGATGTTTTCACTATTATTCTGCAATGTAGAAAATAGTAAATATAAAGAAAAGCCCTTGAATGAGTACATGTGTGTCCAAACGTTTGACTGGTACTATACGTGTGTTTGTATCTATCTGTGAGTGTATCTATCTGTGAGTGTATCTGTATGTGTATCTATATGTGTGTGTATCTACAGTCGTAGCCAAAAGTTTTGAGAATGACACAAATATTCATTTCCACAAAGTTTGCTGCTTCAGTGACTTTAGATATTTTTGTCAGATGTTACTATGGAATGCTGAAGTATAATTACAAGCATTTCATTCATCTTAATCTTAATCTTAATAAGAATTAATCTTAATGGTTGTACAGTCGTCTCAAATAAAACTGTGAAGGACCTCGGCGTTACTCTGGACCCTGATCTCTCTTTTGAAGAACATATCAAGACCATTTCGAGGACAGCTTTTTTCCATCTACGTAACATTGCAAAAATCAGAAACTTTCTGTCCAAAAATGATGCAGAAAAATTAATCCATGCTTTTGTCACTTCTAGGTTAGACTACTGCAATGCTCTATTTTCCGGCTACCCGGATAAAGCACTAAATAAACTTCAGTTAGTGCTGAATACGGCTGCTAGAATCCTGACTAGAACCAAAAAATTTGATCATATTACTCCAGTGCTAGCCTCTCTACACTGGCTTCCTGTCAAAGCAAGGGCTGATTTCAAGGTTTTACTGCTAACCTACAAAGCATTACATGGGCTTGCTCCTACCTATCTCTCTGATTTGGTCCTGCCGTACATACCTACTATTATTCGAATACCTAGGATAGGATAAAGTAATCCCTCTCACCCCCCCCTCCCCCTGAAAAGATTTAGATGCACTACTGTTCCACTGGAGGTCATAAGGTGAATGCACCAATTTGTAAGTCGCTCTGGATAAGAGCGTCTGCTAAATGACTTAAATGTAATGTAAATGTACACGTACGCTACGGTCACAAGACGCAGGCCTCCTAATTGTCCCTAGAATTTCTAAGCAAACAGCTGGAGGCAGGGCTTTCTCCTATAGAGCTCCATTTTTATGGAACGGTCTGCCTACCCATGTCAGAGACGCAAACTCGGTCTCAACCTTTAAGTCTTTACTGAAGACTCATCTCTTCAGTGGGTCATATGATTGAGTGTAGTCTGGCCCAGGAGTGGGAAGGTGAACGGAAAGGCTCTGGAGCAACGAACCGCCCTTGCTGTCTCTGCCTGGCCGATTCCCCTCTTTCCACTGGGATTCTCTGCCTCTACCCTGTTACGGGGCTGAGTCACTGGCTTACTGGGGCTCTCTCATGCCGTCCCTGGGGGGTGCGTCACCTGGGTGGGTTGATTCACTGTTGTGGTCGGCCTGTCTGGGTTGGCGCCCCCCTTGGGTTGTGCCGTGGCGGAGATCTTTGTGGGCTATACTCGGCCTTGTCTCAGGATGGTAAGTTGGTGGTTGAAGATATCCCTCTAGTGGTGTGGGGGCTGTGCTTTGGCAAAGTGGGTGGGGTTATATCCTTCCTGTTTGGCCCTGTCCGGGGTGTCCTCGGATGGGGCCACAGTGTCTCCTGACCCCTCCTGTCTCAGCCTCCAGTATTTATGCTGCATTAGTTTATGTGTCGGGGCTAGGGTCAGTTTGTTATATCTGGAGTACTTCTCCTGTCCTATTCGGTGTCCTGTGTGAATCTAAGTGTGCGTTCTCTAATTCTCTCCTTCTCTCTTTCTTTCTCTCTCTCGGAGGACCTGAGCCCTAGGACCATGCCCCAGGACTACCTGACATGATGACTCCTTGCTGTCCCCAGTCCACCTGGCCATGCTGCTGCTCCAGTTTCAACTGGCCTGGGCCCTAGGACCATGTCCCAGGACTACCTGACATGATGACTCCTTGCTGTCCCCAGTCCACCTGGCCATGCTGCTGCTCCAGTTTCAACTGTTCTGCCTTACTATTATTCAACCATGCTGGTCATTTATGAACATTTGAACATCTTGGCCACGTTCTGTTATAATCTCCACCCGGCACAGCCAGAAGAGGACTGGCCACCCCACATATGCTCTCTCTAATTCTCTCTTTCTTTCTCTCTCTCTCGGAGGACCTGAGCCCTAGGACCGTGCCCCAGGACTACCTGACATGATGACTCCTTGCTGTCCCCAGTCCACCTGACTGTGCTGCTGCTCCAGTTTCAACTGTTCTGCCTTATTATTATTCGACCATGCTGGTCATTTATGAACATTTTAACATCTTGGTCATGTTCTGTTATAATCTCTACCCGGCACAGCCAGAAGAGGACTGGCCACCCCACATAGCCTGGTTCCTCTCTAGGTTTCTTCCTAGGTTTTGGCCTTTCTAGGGAGTTTTTCCTAGCCACCGTGCTTTTACACCTGCATTGTTTGCTGTTTGGGGTTTTAGGCTGGGTTTCTGTACAGCACTTTGAGATATCAGCTGATGTACGAAGGGCTATATAAATAAATTTGATTTGATTTGATTTGATTCATAAGTGTCAAAGGCTTTTATTGACAATTACATGAAGTTGGTGCAAAGAGTCAATATTTGCAGTGTGGGCCCTTCTTTTTCAAAACCTCTGCAATCCGCCCTGGCATGCTGTCAATTAACTTCTGGGCCACATCCTGACTGATGGCAGCACATTCTTGCATAATCAATGCTTGGAGTTTGTCAGAATTCGTGGGTTTTTGTTTGTCCACCCGCCTCTTGAGGGTTGACCACAAGTTCTCAGTGGGATTAAAGGTCTGGGGAGTTTCCTGGCCATGGACCCAAAATTTAGATGTTAAGTTACCCGATCCACTTAGTTATCACTTTTGCCTCATGACAAGGTGCTCCATCATGCTGGATAAGGCATTGTTTGTAACCAAACTGTTCCTGGATGGTTGGATTGTTGAATGGTATCAGGATGCTTTACTGTTGGCATGACACAGGACTGATGTTAGCGCTCACCTTGTCTTCTCCGGACAAGCTTTTTTCCCGGATGCCCCAAACAATCGGAAAGAGGATTCATCAGAGAAAATGACTTTACCCCAGTCCTCAGCAGTCCAGTCCCTGTACCTTTTGCAGAATATTAGTCTGTCCCTGATGTTTTTCCTGGAGAGAAGTGTATTCTTTGCTGTCCTTCTTGACACCAGGCCATCCTCCAAAAGTCTTCGCCTCACTGTGCGTGCAGACGCACTCACACCTATCTGCTGCCATTCCTGAGCAAGCTCTGTACAGGTAGTGCCTCGATCCCGCAGCTGAATCAACTTTAGGAGACGGTCCTGGCGCTTGTTGGACTTTCTTGGGCGCCCTGAAGCCTTGAAGTTCTTGATGATCCGATAAATGGTTGATTTATGTGCAATCTTACTGGCAGCAATATCCTTGCCTGTGAAGCCCTTTTTGTGCAAAGCAATGATAACGGCACGTGTTTCCTTGCAGGTAACCATGGTTGACAATGAGGAAGAACAATGATTCCAAGCACCACCCTCCTTTTGAAGCTTCCAGTATGTTATTCAAACTCAATCAGCATGACAGAGTGATCTCCAGCCTTGTCCTCGTCAACACTCACATCTGTGTTAACGAGATAATCCCTGACATGATGACAGCTGGTCCTTTTGTGGCAGGGCTGAAATGCAGTGGAAATGTTTTTGGGGGATTCAGTTCATTTGCATGGCAAAGAGGGATTTTGATCACTCTTCATAACATTCAGGTGTATATGCAAATTGCCATCATACAAACCGAGGCGTGAAAATTAATATTTGTGTCATTCTCAAAACTTTTGGCCACGAGTGTATATGTGTGTGTATCTATATGTGTGTGTATCTATCTGTGTGTGCATCTGTCTGTGTGTGTATCTATCTGTGTGTATCTGTCTGTGTGTGTGTGTGTCTGTCTGTGTGTGTATCTATCTGTATGTATCTGTCTGTGTGTGTATCTGTCTGTGTGTATATGTGGCCGGGTGGGTGGGCACACAGGTCCTCCTGGTCTCCTTTGATAACCCTGCTGCTACCCAGCTGTTCATATGATCCTCTGGGCTTTGAAGTCTCCTCGCTGCCCACTCCTCTCCCCTCTTCTTCTCCTCCACCCCTCCCCTCCACTCACTACCACTACTGTCATCGCCTGTCAGATTTCTAATGACTGTTTTGACTTTCTTTTTTCTTCTCTGTTTCCATTGTGGCGTATGGAAGAATGGAGCTATCATCACAGCCCTTGCTAGAGTTCTTAGTCTCTTTCATCTGTCCGTCAGGTGTTGTGGGACTGTAGCCATTATAAGACATGCACAATTTTCTCTCCTTCCAGTTCACCCTACTTTCTTGTCTCTTGTTATAACGTGATAGTGACAATGAGATAGTGAGTATGACTTATGATCTATTTATTCATATTTATTATAATATTATTATTATATTATATTTATATTACATCTATTTGCTTAGGTATTACCGGTATGCCGTAGTTATGAGCAGTACGTATACTATAACATGCTGATCCAGACATATCATAAATGTCATTTGTCTTCTATTGTGGTTGTGTGTATGTATGTGCGGACATCACCCAGCATGATTCACGACATCAACCTACCTCCTGTAGTCATCTACCATCTCTCCATAATCATACTGCTGCAGCATTAAGACCTTCTTAGGTTACCCGGGGCCTAAAGCTGGCTGTTATCAGGCCTGGGCAGCGGGTGACACTAATATCTGTCTGAAAGGCCCCTCTCCCCAGGCTTACATGATACCTGTCCTCACTGGACCTGGGGCCCCCTGCTTCCCAGCTGCCCTCCCTCCCAGGTCCCTCCCAGGTTGGCTTCCTGCTGAAGGGGCCTTTTGTTAGGGCCCATAAACCTAGCTTTGTCCCCCCCCCCTCTCTGATGTATGGAGAACCATAGAGGGTATCCCCATACCATGTCTTTGTCTTCCACTCAGGGGCCAACTTTTATTCCATGTGAATCCCCCCCCCCGTCTTTTAATCCGTTCACCTTTTCCCTCCAAAAACGAGGGGCCTCCTCTTGTAGGAACGGCGATTAACTTAGCCAGGTAGAGCATGAAAAGATGACCTCAGTGTTCACACACTCTCTGTTTCTCCATCTTGCTCCCAGTATCCAGACGAGGTGTGTTGGCCTAAACCATCTCACAAAGTTTGCTTGACTCTGACGCATCAGTGTTAGTTTCACTCCACGTTAGCTTTTTGTGACACGTCCCCAAAATGTCAACGTCATTACTTTGACGGTTGTTTATGAGGAAAACTTCAAAACGGACCCAGTGCTGATCCCAGTGGTACGCCACTAAGCCGTGTGGAACAGGGCTCCGGGCAGCCGAGCGGAAATGGAGGAAAACTCGCCTCCCTGCGGACCTGGCATCCTTTCACTCCCTCCTCTCTACATTTTCCTCTTCTCTCTCTGCTGCTAAAGCCACTTTCTACCACTCTAAATTCCAAGCATCTGCCTCTAACCCTAGGAAGCTCTTTGCCACCTTCTCCTCCCTCCTGAATCCTCCCCCCCCCTCTCTGCAGATGACTTCGTCAACCATTTTGAAAAGAAGGTCGACGACATCCGATCCTCGTTTGCTAAGTCAAACGACACCGCTGGTTCTGCTCACACTGCCCTACCCTGTGCTCTGACCTCTTTCTCCCCTCTCTCTCCAGATGAAATCTCGCGTCTTGTGACGGCCGGCCGCCCAACAACCTGCCCACTTGACCCTATCCCCTCCTCTCTTCTCCAGACCATTTCCGGAGACCTTCTCCCTTACCTCACCTCGCTCATCAACTCATCCCTGACCGCTGGCTACGTCCCTTCCGTCTTCAAGAGAGCGAGAGTTGCACCCCTTCTGAAAAAACCTACACTCGATCCCTCCGATGTCAACAACTACAGACCAGTATCCCTTCTTTCTTTTCTCTCCAAAACTCTTGAATGTGCCGTCCTTGGCCAGCTCTCCCGCTATCTCTCTCAGAATGACCTTCTTGATCCATATCAGTCAGGTTTCAAGACTAGTCATTCAACTGAGACTGCTCTTCTCTGTATCACGGAGGCGCTCCGCACTGCTAAAGCTAACTCTCTCTCCTCTGCTCTCATCCTTCTAGACCTATCGGCTGCCTTCGATACTGTGAACCATCAGATCCTCCTCTCCACCCTCTCCGAGTTGGGCATCTCCGGCGCGGCCCACGCTTGGATTGCGTCCTACCTGACAGGTCGCTCCTACCAGGTGGCGTGGCGAGAATCTGTCTCCTCACCACGCGCTCTCACCACTGGCGTCCCCCAGGGCTCTGTTCTAGGCCCTCTCCTATTCTCGCTATACACCAAGTCACTTCGCTCTGTCATAACCTCACATGGTCTCTCCTATCATTGCTATGCAGACGACACACAATTAATCTTCTCCTTTCCCCCTTCTGATGACCAGGTGGCGAATCGCATCTCTGCATGTCTGGCAGACATATCAGTGTGGATGACGGATCACCACCTCAAGCTGAACCTCGGCAAGACGGAGCTGCTCTTCCTCCCGGGGAAGGACTGCCCGTTCCATGATCTCGCCATCACGGTTGACAACTCCATTGTGTCCTCCTCCCAGAGCGCTAAGAACCTTGGCGTGATCCTGGACAACACCCTGTCGTTCTCAACTAACATCAAGGCGGTGGCCCGTTCCTGTAGGTTCATGCTCTACAACATCCGCAGAGTACGACCCTGCCTCACACAGGAAGCGGCGCAGGTCCTAATCCAGGCACTTGTCATCTCCCGTCTGGATTACTGCAACTCGCTGTTGGCTGGGCTCCCTGCCTGTGCCATTAAACCCCTACAACTCATCCAGAACGCCGCAGCCCGTCTGGTGTTCAACCTTCCCAAGTTCTCTCACGTCACCCCGCTCCTCCGCTCTCTCCACTGGCTTCCAGTTGAAGCTCGCATCCGCTACAAGACCATGGTGCTTGCCTACGGAGCTGTGAGGGGAACGGCACCTCAGTACCTCCAGGCTCTGATCAGGCCCTACACCCAAACAAGGGCACTGCGTTCATCCACCTCTGGCCTGCTCGCCTCCCTACCACTGAGGAAGTACAGTTCCCGCTCAGCCCAGTCAAAACTGTTCGCTGCTCTGGCCCCCCAATGGTGGAACAAACTCCCTCACGACGCCAGGACAGCGGAGTCAATCACCACCTTCCGGAGACACCTGAAACCCCACCTCTTTAAGGAATACCTAGGATAGGATAAAGTAATCCCTCTCACCCCCCCCCTTAAAAGATTTAGATGCACTACTGTTCCACTGGATGTCATAAGGTGAATGCACCAATTTGTAAGTCGCTCTGGATAAGAGCGTCTGCTAAATGACTTAAATGTAAAAATTTAAATGTAAGACGAACGGCTTATTTCAAACCCTCAGTTGTTCAGACAAGCAGACTGTTCCCTGTTCAACACATTTAGTTTTGCCTGGTCAGCACAGGTGTTGAGGTATTTGACTCTGGCCGTTTTCCAATGCAGAGAGAATAGCCGTGTAACTTTGGATCATGATGGATTGCACCAGGAGTCCACTTGTCACTGTTATTGATAGGGATGTATTAGGGCGTGAAAAATGATTGGATTCAAGTAAACGGCAATCTTAACCGAAGGATAGAGAGCGAGAAGGGCAGATAGACTGGGAAAGGTGGCTAGAGAGAGAGACCACTCCTCAGAGAAGAAATGGGCGAGAAAACAAACTGCCCATCAGTCGTGTGCAGGGCGGTGTAGACATCCACACTTTTCACCCAAGATGTCTGACAGTGTTCAGGTGATTTAGTGTCATGTTCTGACTAACTGAACCTTGATTTGGCCGGGTAGAAAATGGCATTCACTGTCTCCTATAACATACTGGTTCATTCATACCTGTGTTTGATGTGCAACAGAGACGGAAACATAGAACCTGAAACAGCCAAATACATTGTTATCATGGGGTATGGTTCTATTAGTAGTATATCTGCGCGGCTGTAATATGGGTGGGGTACACATGATATCTTAGGAGGTTAGATTTATGTGGGGGTTCAAATGATATCCTTATGAAGGGATCTGTGTCATCATGTGTTGTTTTTAGATGTTCGAGTCTCCAGGGCACTAGGAAATCCCCTCGATTTCTGTGATACGCTTCATATTCTCCTCTCTCTCGCTCTGTTGCTCTTTCTCTCCCCCTCTCTCTCTCTCTCTCTCTCTCCATATTCTCTCTAACCAATCTCCCTCGCTCTCTCTCTCTCTCCATAATCTCTCTAACCAATCTCCCTCTCTCTCTCTCTCTCCATATTCTCTCTAACCAATCTCCCTCTCTCCCTCTCTCTCTCCATATTCTCTCTAACCAGTCTCCCTCTCTCTCTCTCTTTCACAAATATACACACACCAACCTCTCCTCATTAGTCTCATACCCCCATCCCAAACTCACCTCTCTCTCTCCCTTTTACTCTCCCTCCCTCTCATCCTCAGCCCCACTCTCTCTTCACCCCCTTTCCTTATATTGCTTACTCTCTCTCTCTCTCTCTCTCTCTCTCTCTCTCTCTGTCTCTGTCTCTCTCCCTCTCTCTCCTCTCTCTCTCTCTCTCTCTCTCTCTCTGTCTCTCTGTCTCTCCCTCTCTCTCTCTCTCTCTCTCTCTCTCTCTCTCTCTCTCTCTCTCTCTCTCTGTCTCTCTGTGTCTCTCTCTCTCTCTCTCTCTCTCTCTCTCTCTCTCTCTCTCTCTCTCTCTCTCTCTGTCTCTCTCTCTCTCTCTCCCTCCCTCCCTCCCTCTGTGAATGGATCATGTTCCTAGGCTGGCAGTCAGGTGTGTATCCAGCTCCATGGTTTCACCCAGTATCCGTTTGTGGTACGTAAACAACAAGTAGATCCCTGACTGGCGTGCCGGGGCCGCGGCCAGGAATTCTGACTGGGAACAAGAATTACATCACTTCTCGGCTAACTATCCCCATTTATCCACGGGTAGGGCCTATTTGTCATGGAAGTGAATGGGACACAATTGGAGCTCTTTTTTTGTGTTATCTCAATGCGTAACCTTCTTTGATGACATTGCGACGTGAAATGTAGTGTTACTAATTACAGTGTTTGACAACTTTCTTTCAGGATGGTTTGAGGCAAGCCAATCGTTTTTTATTGACCTTGTGTGACCTGAACAGTAAAAACTCCAGGCCTAACTCCAGGTTGTGGGTAAATCATATGGTCGAGGAAAAACTCCAGGCCCCTCTTTACTGTAGATATTGAACGTTGACCCTTCCATCATCCATATCTCTCTCTCTCTTTCTCACTTCCTCTCCTCCATCTGTCAGCCGCTACGCGGGCCCACATCCTGTCATTGGTATCTCGGCACTGCCGAGTCTCTCTGGCTGCTCTCTCCTTTGATATTAGAGACCACTGAGGCTCCTGGAGACACAAAGCACCTCTTTGTCCATACCCCCCCCCACCCCCCCACCCCCCCCACTCCATGTGTATTTGTGTGTGTGTGTTTACTCCCTGTCCTGTGCATGCTACGTGCACTTCAATGAGACTCCTGTCCTGACGGCACAAACACACACACAAAACCATAGCGTAATCCCGGTGCGTGTTTTTGTTAGAGTCGCCACGGTTACGGCAGCGATCCGGGTGGAAGGATCTCTTTACGCAGATTTGTAAAAAGGCCCGATCCCATTCGCCCTTATCTCAACAGGGAATCCGAGTGGGAGAATGAATGGGACAGGTATTCACCCTGATGTGGGAGTGGGACTTAGGATGGCCCATTGGAGTTGATACTGTTGATACTGTGTCCATATGAAGGAGTACTCAGAGAGAAAGAGGAATGGTTCAGAGAGAGAAGAAATATGGTTCAGAGAGAGAAGAAGTATGGTTCAGAGAGAGAAGAAGTATGGTTCAGAGAGAGAAGAAGTATGGTTCAGAGAGAGAATAAATATGGTTCAGAGAGAGAAGAAGTATGGTTCAGAGAGAGAAGAAATATGGTTCAGAGAGAGAAGAAGTATGGTTCAGAGAGAGTGAAGCATGGTTCAGAGAGAGAAGTATGGTTCAGAGAGAGAGAAGTATGGTTCAGAGAGAGATAAGTATGGTTCAGAGAGAGAGTAGTATAGTTCAGGGAGAGAAGTATGGTTCAGAGAGAGAGAAGTATGGTTCAGAGAGAGAGTAGTATGGTTCAGAGAGAGAGAAGTATGGTTCAGAGAAAGAGTAGTATGGTTCAGAGAGAGAGAGAAGTATGGTTCAGAGAAAGAGTAGTATGGTTCAGAGAGAGAGAAGTATGGTTCAGAGAGAGAGAGAAGTATGGTTCAGAGAAAGAGTAGTATGGTTCAGAGAGAGAAGTATGGTTCAGAGAAAGAGTAGTATGGTTCAGAGAGAGAAGTATGGTTCAGAGAGAGAGTAGTATGGTTCAGAGAAAGAGTAGTATGGTTCAGAGAGAGAAGTATGGTTCAGAGAGAGAGTAGTATGGTTCAGAGAGAGAGTAGTATGGTTCAGAGAGAGAAGAAGTATGGTTCAGAGAGAGAGTAGTATGGTTCAGAGAGAGAGTAGTATGGTTCAGAGAGAGAAGAAGTATGGTTCAGAGAGACAGAGGTATGGTTCAGAGAGAGAGTAGTATGGTTCAGTTGTCAGCGCAGCGTGTGGAGGAAAGCATCATTGATAAACCTGCTTGACTATTTAATCTACCTGCTGTCAAGCCTGGGTTCAGTAAGACAGTGTCTAGAGGGCCCTCTGGGCTAAGTCTTCAGCTGGGAGAGGTGTGAGCATGTGTTAGAAAGAGGGGTAGGTAAGGGTCACATTATAAATGCTTTGTGTTTGTGTGTGTGTGTGTGTGTGTGTGTGTGTGTGTGTGTGTGTGTGTGTGTGTGTGTGTGTGTGTGTGTGTGTGTGTGTGAGAATGTGCATGTGGTGTGTCGAGGGGGAGGGGGTTATCTGAACAAAGAGTTGTAGGGGAATGGATTGCTTGAAGGTGTTTGTGTACCTCCCTCATAGACTTGTACCTGTCAACGCAAATACAGACGCTAATCCACACTCCCGTCTCACCGTGCAACACTCCCACACACACACACACACACAGATACACACCTCACCACGCAACACTCCCACACACACATACACACGCACACACACACACACACATAGATACACACCTCACCATGCAACACTCCCACACACACAACACACACACACACACACACAAACACACAAACACATAGATACACACCTCACCATGCAACACTCCCACACACACACACACACACAGATACACACCTCACCGCGCAACACTCCCACACACACACACACACACACACACACACACACACACACACACACACACACACATAGATACACACCTCACCATGCAACACTCCCACACACACAACACACACACACACACATAGACACACACACACATAGACACACACACACAGATACACACCTAACCGTGCATTACTCCCACACACACATAGACACACACACACATGGTATGTTTTCACATACATTTCCATCCCATGACGTGTGGTGCTGATTCGTGAGGTGTGTTTTATAGCAGCGAGTGTGTGTGTGAGTGTGTGTCTGTGTGTCATCGAGTTGTATTGGAGGAGGCAGACTGTGTGTGTCATCACATACACCCGCCGCGTCGTCATAGCTCTCCGTGGTCGCGTGTGTCCGCACCTCCCTCTCGGCGATGATTTCTGCACCCTCGAAGGTGGGGAAGGATTGTTTTGTGGCGAGTGGTGGTTGTTCACTTCAAACTAGGTGGTCAGGTGCGTGTGGACAAAGCATCGTCTTGAAGAGGTGTTTGCTGGCGATGACAGTCAGCCATAGCTGAAGTGTGACAACATGTTAATGATGACTTGCATAACGTATCTGTGAAGGCAGGTGATAGGATATGATATATACAGTACATTGGGTTCCATTGAAATGTCTGGAGTATTCTTGTCTTTTCCCATGCTAAGGTTTAACTCATACAAACCCACACACCTCACACACACACACACACACACACACACACACATAACACATAAATACACACACACACACATAACACGTAAATACACACACACACATAAATACACACACACATAACTACACACACACACACACACACACACACACACACACACACATAACACATAAATACACACACACACACATAACACGTAAATACACACACACACATAAATACACACACACATAACTACACACACACACACACATACACACATAAATAAACACACACATACATACATGCACACGTAAATACACACCCACACCCACACCCACACACACACACACACATAAATACACACACACACACATAAATACTCACACACACACACACACACATAAATACACACACACACACACACACATAAATACACACACACACATGAATACACATTAATACACATCCATGCTTATCAGAAAATCAGGATGTGAGAGATCCCTGGTTTTCCCAGCCAGGGAGTTTCCTCTCCGCCTCCCCCTTCAGCGTGTTTGGCGGTGTGTGTGTGTGTGTGTGTGTGTGTGTGTGTGTGTGTGTGTGTGTGTGTGTGTGTGTGTGTGTGTGTGTGTGTGTGTGTGTGTGTATCGCCTGCCTGCTGCGTTTGAAGTAACCCCCCCTCGTCTGTCTCTCTCTTCCCCCTTCATTCTTTCAATCTAAAAACACCAGCTAATGTTGTTTACCTTCTAGCAGGTCACAGCAGCCTGGGCTGGGTTTGGTTCACACCTTTAAACACACTCAAACACACACACTCTCTTTGAGGTGAGGGCGGAGTAGAGCACGGTGAGAAAAGACATTTGCATGTTTCATTCACAAAGCCTGTCGTATTTTCCATTGCTGTATAAAGCAATATTTCCATTCTGATAACAGCTAGTGTCACCCTGCCTCAGTCTGAAACCACTCACTGATAGGGTCACAGCATGTTGCAGGTCCAGACCTGTCACCTGGCAGGGGTCAACGAGCGACAAGCAGAAGGTCACTATTAATAATGCACAGTATCAGGATACAGTTTCCATCCTCTAAGATCCTCCATCTACAACTCCTCTATACAACTCCTCTATACAACCTCTATACAACTCATCTATACAACTCATCTATACAACTCATCTATACAACTCATCTATACAACTCATCTATACAACTCATCTATACAACTCATCTATACAACCTCTATACAACTCATCTATACAACTCATCTATACAACTCATCTATACAACCTCTATACAACTCATCTATACAACTCATCTATACAACTCATCTATACAACTCATCTATACAACTCATCTATACAACTCATCTATACAACTCATCTATACAACTCATCTATACAACTCATCTATACAACTCATCTATACAACTCATCTATACAACTCATCTATACAACTCATCTATACAACTCATCTATACAACTCATCTATACAACTCATCTATACAACTCATCTATACAACTCATCTATACAACTCATCTATACAACTCATCTATACAACTCATCTATACAACCTCTATACAACTCATCTATACAACTCATCTATACAACCTCTATACAACTCATCTATACAACTCATCTATACAACTCATCTATACAACTCATCTATACAACTCATCTATACAACCTCTATACAACTCATCTATACAACTCATCTATACAACTCATCTATACAACTCATCTATACAACTCATCTATACAACTCATCTATACAACTCATCTATACAACTCATCTATACAACTCATCTATACAACTCATCTATACAACTCATCTATACAACTCATCTATACAACTCATCTATACAACTCATCTATACAACTCATCTATACAACTCATCTATACAACTCTATCAACTATCTATACAACTCATCTATACAACTCATCTATACAACTCATCTATACAACTCATCTATACAACTCATCTATACAACCTCTATACAACTCATCTATACAACTCATCTATACAACTCATCTATACAACTCATCTATACAACCTCTATACAACTCATCTATACAACTCATCTATACAACTCATCTATACAACTCATCTATACAACCTCTATACAACTCATCTATACAACTCATCTATACAACTCATCTATACAACTCATCTATACAACCTCTATACAACTCATCTATAAAACTCCTCTATACAACTCATCTATACAACTCATCTATACAACTCATCTATACAACTCATCTATACAACTCAATACAATCCACCAGTCATCCGTGTTTCTCTCTCTGAGAGAGACAGGCCGTGCTCATCCTTCCCCAGTATAGGCCTCTCCCGGCTGGGCTTGCCGGGGCTTGCCCGCTCCCCTCTCCCCCTGTCCCTCCTCCCCTCGCCTGGGTGATTTATCTGACGTCTGGCTGCGGGAGCTTTAATTGCTGACTTGCCCACACTGACAGGTGGGTCCAGGCTGTTTGATATCCATCGCTGTGATCTTAGAGAGAGAGAGCGAGAGGTAACTGCGGGCTAGCTATGAGAGAGCTAGCAGTGATAAACTCCCATATCTGTTGGGTGAAATACCACAATGTGAAATCACAGCAGCAAGATGTGTGACCTGTTGCCACAAGAAAAGGGCAACCAGTGAAGAACAAACACCATTGTAAATACAACCTACATTTATGTTTATTTATTTTCCCTTTTGTACTTTAACAATTTGCATATCATTACAACACTGTATATATATACATGAAATGACATTTTAAATGTCTTCATCCTTTTGGAACTTTTGTTAGTGTAATGTTTACTGTAGATGTTTTATTGTTTGTTCCACTTTTGTTTATTATCTATGTCACTTTCTTTGGCAATGGAAACACACACCACCGTTCAAAAGTTTGGGGTCACATAGAAATGTTATTGTTTTTTTTTAAAGAAAAGCACATTTTTTATCAATTAAAATAACATCAAATTGATCAGAAATACAGTGCAGACATTGTTAGTGTTGTAAAGAGCTGATGTTTAATGGAATATCTACATAGGCATACAGAGGCCCATTTTCAGCAACCATCACTCTTGTGTTCCAATGGCACGTTGTGTTAGCTAATCAAAGTTCATCATTTTAAAAGGCTAATTGATCATTAGAAAACCCTTTTGCAATGATGTTAGCACAGCTGAAAACTGTTGTCATGATTAAAGAAGAAATAAACCTTCTTTAGACTAGTTGAGTATCTGGAGCATCAGCATTTGTGGGCTCGATTACAGGCTCAAAATGGCCAGAAGCAATGACTTTCTTCTGAAACTCGTCAGTCTATTCTTGTTCTGAGAAATGAAGGCTATTCCATGCGAGAAATTGCCAAGAAACTGAAGATCTCGTACAACGCTGTGTACTACTCCCTTCACAGAACTGCGCAAACTGGCTCTAACTAGAATAGAAAGAGGAGTGGGAGGCCCCGGTGCACAACTGAGCAAGAGGACAAGTACATTAGAGTGTCTAGTTTGAGAAACAGACACCTCACAAGTCCTCAACTAGCAGCTTCATTAAATAGTACCCGCACAACACCAGTCTCAACGTCAACAGTGAAGAGGCGACTCTGAGATGCTGGACTTTTAGGCGGAGTTTCAAAGAAAAAGCCATATCTCAGACTGGCCAATAAAAATAAAAGATTAAGATGGGCAAAAGAACACAGACAACTCTGCCTAGAAGGCCAGCATCCCGGAGTCGCCTCTTCACTGTTGACGTTGAGACTGGTGTTTTGCGGGTACTATGTATGTGTGCACATGGTAGGTCAGTATGTGTATACATGGTAGTTCAGTATGTGTATACATGATAGGTCAGTATGTGTGTACATATGTGTGTACATGGTAGGTCAGTATGTGTGTACATGGTAGGTCAGTATGTGTGTACATGGTAGGTCAGTATGTGTGTACATGGTAGGTCAGTATGTGTATACATGGTAGGTCAGTATGTGTGTACATGGTAGGTCAGTATGTGTATACATGGTAGGTCATTATGTGTGTACATGGTAGGTCAGTATGTGTGAACATGGTAGGTCAGTATGTGTATACATGGTAGGTCAGTATGTGTGTACATGGTAGGTCAGTATGTGTGAACATGGTAGGTCAGTATGTGTGTACATGGTAGGTCAGTATGTGTGAACATGGTAGGTCAGTATGTGTATACATGGTAGGTCAGTATGTGTGTACATGGTAGGTCAGTATGTGTGGGGACATGGTAGGTCAGTATGTGTACATGGTAGGTCAGTGTGTATACATGGTAGGTCAGTATGTGTATACATGATAGGTCAGTATGTGTGTACATGGTAGGTCAGTATGTGTGTACATGGTAGGTCAGTATGTGTATACATGGTAGGTCAGTATGTGTGTACATGGTAGGTCAGTATGTGTATACATGGTAGGTCAGTATGTGTGTACATGGTAGGTCAGTATGTGTGAACATGGTAGGTCAGTATGTGTATACATGGTAGGTCAGTATGTGTATACATGATAGGTCAGTATGTGTGAACATGGTAGGTCAGTATGTGTGTACATGGTAGGTCAGTATGTGTATACATGGTAGGTCAGAATGTGTATACATGGTAGGTAAATATGTGTGACAGTAACTGAATACTGTCAGTAAAAAAGTGTGGGATTGGGATTTCACCTATCAGTGAGTGGTGGGGGGAGAGAAGTAATATATGGGGGAGAGAGAGGGAGACAGGGAAGAGGAGAGAGTGAGTAATGTGGGGGTTGAGAGATAGAGAGTAGATAGGGAGAGAAGGAGAAAGGTGAGGTTTTAAACAAGGAGAAAGGGAGGGAGAGGAAAGATAACAGAAAGAGAGATAGGAAGATGGGGATAGAGATGAAAGCAGTAGATAACAACCCATTGAAGATAGATAACAACCCACTGAAGATAGATAACAACCCATTGAAGATAGATAACAACCCACTGAAGATAGATAACAACCTATTGAAGATAGATAACAACCTATTGAAGATAGATAACAACCCATTGAAGATAGATAACAACCCATTGAAGATAGATAACAACCTATTGAAGATAGATAACAACCTATTGAAGATAGAACCTAACAAACCCACAAGATAGATAACACCTATTGAAGATAGAAGATAACAACCCATTGAAGATAGATAACAACCCATTGAAGATAGATAACAACCCATTGAAGATAGATAACAACCCATTGAAGATAGATAACAACCCATTGAAGATAGATAACAACCTATTGAAGATAGATAACAACCTATTGAAGATAGATAACAACCTATTGAAGATAGATAACAACCCATTGAAGATAGATAACAACCCATTGAAGATAGATAACAACCTATTGAAGATAGATAACAACCTATTGAAGATAGATAACAACCCATTGAAGATAGATAACAACCCATTGAAGATAGATAACAACCTATTGAAGATAGATAACAACCCATTGAAGACCCATTAGTTATTTTCAATGACGGAACTGCCTGTTCAGGGGCAGAATGACAGATTTGTACCTTGTCAGGTCGGGGGTTTGAACTTGCAACCTTCCGGTTACTAGTCCAACGCTCTAACCACTAGGCTACCCTGCCTCCCCTTTGAAAATAGAAACCACCCATTTGAAGATAGAAAACAACTAATTGAAATTGACCAGAAATGAATGGATTTCACCACAGACTGTACTTTCCTTTTAAGGAATAGTGAACCTACTGTATTAACCATTTCAAATGCTCTTATCAGGTCCTTACATGTGATGCTTTGCCAAATGTGTCATAAACCTTTTCAATCCTCTATATAGCATATTTTCTTACAAATGATTTATGCGGCATCTATGAAGGCATTATAAAGGGTTTATTGAGGCTTATAATGGGGTTATGAAGGCTTCATATGGCTCCATTAAAATGGGTTCTATTCTACTGGAGTTATTGTGCAGGATTGGTCCTCTCTCTGGGTGAGTTTATGATGACCACCCAGCCTCATTGATCTACTACTCTGAGAGGGTTGGGGAGCTGAAAGAGTCTCATTTAGTTCAAATCATTACCCATGTTACAAGATGGATAGAGCTTTAGGCAGGGAGAGGAGAGAGGGGGAGGGGGAGAGGGGGTTGAGGAGGGCTGGCGGACCGTTCAAAATGAGTTTGTGAAGATCCAGCTGAAATGGATGTGCTATTGGTCACACACGGTGGTATCTTGGACACACACACGTACGTATAATACACACACTCATATATGCACACGAAAACACACACGCACATGCACTCCATACACACACCACACACAGTGGAGTCCTGGACACACACACACTGCGGAGGCGGGAGCCGCCCTGCTCTACTCTTCCCGCAGAGGGAAGTCTTCACTGGGATCAATAGTGCTTGGTGAGTGATGTATCGACGAGGTGGGGAGACGGGGTGGGTGAGAGATGAGTTCAATATACTTCAATTTACCCTCACTTGCTTTAATTACTTCCACCATATAGCCTGGGAGTTAGAAGGGGGTGTGTGTGCGTGTGTGTGTGTGTGTGTGTGTGTGTGTGTGTGTGTGTGTGTGTGTGTGTGTGTGTGTGTGTGTGTGTGTGTGTGTGTGTGTGTGTGTGTGTGTGCGCGTGTGGGTGTGTGGGTGTGTGTGTGCGCGTGTGGGTGTGTGTGTGCGATTGCATGGGTGTGTGTTTGTGTGCGTGCGTGTGTGTGGGTGTGTGTGCGTGTTTGTGTGTGTGGGTGTGTTATAAGGGCAGGAGAGTGTACCTTCCTATCCTCCCTACATGTCTAGGGAAACCCCCCACTGTCTTTCCCATAGTGATAGTAGTATCACCAGCACTATTCATGAATGTTTGTTGTACCATGGCATCACAGCTCGGCTGTTTAATACTTCACTGTGCATATTATTACTGCTGGAGGCTGCTGTTTTATGTCTTTATGTTGTTGGGGGATTGAAGATAAGTGAGCAGTTGGAATTAGATATTAGGTGAAGTTAGGAGGTCAACGATGGTAAAATGATCATGCTGATTTATGTCTTTATGTTGTTGGGGGATTGAAGATAAGTGAGCGGTTGGAATTAGATATTAGGTGAAGTTAGGAGGTCAACGATGGTAAAATGATCATGCTGATTTATGTCTTTATATTGAAGGAGGTCAACGATGGTAAAATGATCATGCTGATTTATGTCTTTATGTTGTTGGGGGATTGAAGATAAGTGAGCGGTTGGAATTAGATATTAGGTGAAGTTAGGAGGTCAACGATGGTAAAATGATCATGCTGATTTAAGTGCAAACGACTCGAAATGATTGGGCAGTGAGATGAGGATGAAAGTAGATTTTAGAGGGCTGGCAAGCAGTAGTATTGAGCCTTGTGAATGTACTGCTCTCTCTCTCTGTCTCTCTGTCTCTCTCTCTCTCTCTCTCTCTGTCTCTGTCTCACTCTCAATGTCTCACTCTCAATGTATCTCTCCCTCCCTCTGTCCAGCTCCTTCTCAATCCCCTGTCTCTCCCTCTGTCTCTTCTCTGCCTGATAAGGTAAGGGATGTCTCTCTTCCTTTTAAGATTTTAATAGAACATTTGGGACTGAATCCATAGCATTGACATGGTCCCATGTTCGCAATAAGCCATGCAAATTAGTTTCTACAACAAGGCTGCACACACATAAATACACACACACACACACACACACACACACACACACACACACACACACACACACACACACACACACACACACACACACACACACACACACCCTTTACACACAGTCCTCTGGGGAACGGTTTGACAATCACTTCTCCTCCTTCTGCTTAATCTCTCTATTTAGACACATAAAAGGAACGTTAAGAGTCGGTTTAGTTGCCGGTGTGTGAAGAAATGTCTGTTTTTAATGCTGAGCAACACAACAACTGTTCTTGTAATCATGAAAGCAACGCATATGCCAAACGCTTATTATCGTGTGGGTGTGTGGGTGCGTGTGTGCGTGTGTGTGTGTGTGTGTGTGTGTGTGTGTGTGTGTGTGTGTGTGTGCGCGTGTGTGCGTGTGTGTGTGTGTGTGTGTGTGTGTGTGTGTGAGGCTGCTCGGAACACCTGTTTACCTAAAGCTTGTGTTAGTTAGGAAGGCTGCCGGCAAGGTGCGACTGGAACCTTTAAATGAGTGTAAAATGAGCTCTGCCAAATAGAAGTTTGACCCTAATGTTAACTTCCTAATGAGGAAGTAGAGGGTCATATGTCCAACGTATTCTCTCCTATCGGTTTACCTTCTTCCTGTCTTTTGTCTGTATCTCTCTTTTTTGTCTTGATTTGATCCCTTTGTTTCTCTTGTTGTGGTAGCGTGACCACGCAGGTGTGTGGTAGGACACCTTGGACTTGAGGAGTCACCGGTAAAACTCCCTCTCTTCATCCACATAGCGATGGGAAATAGTTAGCCTATGTGATTATTCCACTTGATTAGGGTCCCCCCTATTTCCTCTGTTGGTTTGACAGTGTGTTGTGATCCTGTGGACTTCACCCGTGATTTACCTCATTGGTCCTGGTCTTCACCTTGGCGACGTCCCAAAATGGCTCCCTATTCCCTTTATTGTGCACTACTTTTGACCAAAGCCCTATTGGGCCCTTGTCAAAACTAGGGAATAGGATGCCATTTGAGACACAGGCCTTGTTTTCCCCCTTCCCTAGGTCTAATTTGTTGGTTGTATATAATTATATTTTGGTTAGAGGGTAAAAACAGTCACTATGCAGCTACTTGACACTGCCTCAATCCTCCATGTTCTAGTTATGAACACGCCATGCTGCTTTCAGCAGTAATGACAGAGGCAGAGATGTACTATGTAGGTTCAGTCTTTGGTATGACGTTCTCTCTCATTGGATTCTGTTTAGAGCAGAGTTGATTCTGGAGTGTATTTAAACTCAGAATATGTCGGACATCTTGAAGTTTTAGTGTTTTGGTTCCAGCCCCAACCTCACCCCACCTGCCCCACTACCATCTATAGAGCAGACCAAGACCGTGGAGATCACAGGTGTGTGTGTGCTTCCGTGTGTGTATGTGTGTGTACATGCTTTGACGAGTGCTGGAGGAACACCTGTGCGGTCTGCTTCAGCTGCAGATATGGAGGGAGAGATCACTGACTTCCACACCTGCCTGGTAAGAACAACACACACACACACACACACAATCACGCAACGGAATATGGGGATTTTATCTATTCCAACTTGAACATCATGACATGGCAGGCTCTGATGTTTCTCTCTGATTCTCTCTTTCACTCCATCTGCACTCAAGCGTGCAAGCTGCACACACACACACACACACACACACTCACGCCCAGGCGGTTGTATCACAAAGAGGATCCGAGAACAATCTAGACCGTACAGGTAACACAGATATGGACTCTAGTTCACTCCTCTCTTCTAGAGAACAACCTAGACCGTACAGGTAACACAGATATGGACTCTAGTTCACTCCTCTCTTCTAGAGAACAACCTAGACCGTACAGGTAACACAGATATGGACTCTAGTTCACTCCTCTCTTCTAGAGAACAACCTAGACCGTACAGGTAACACAGATATGACCTCTAGTTCACCCCTCTCTTCTAGAGAACAACCTAGACCGTACAGGTAACACAGATATGGACTCTAGTTCACTCCTCTCTTCTAGAGAACAACCTAGACCGTACAGGTAACACAGATATGGACTCTAGTTCACTCCTCTCTCAGATCCTCTGGTGGTTGGTTGTCGTGAGGTGTGATTCTTTCTTCAGGGAAGGGAAAACCCCACTTAGAGTACAGACAGACAGACAGACAGACAGACAGACAGACAGACAGACAGACAGACAGACAGACAGACAGACAGACAGACAGACAGACAGACAGAACCACACACACACACATACAGCAGCAGCAGTCAAAGGCTCCCAGTCAGGAGAACCCCTGGCTCACCATCACAGACATTCAGAGATCACACATCGGTGGCTACACACATACTGTACACACATAGACACACACACACACACACACACACACACACACACACACACACACACACACACACACACACACACACACACACACACACACACACACACACACACACACACACACAGGTACATCAAATACTGTACCTTACACTCACATTTCTCTTTCTCCCCCCTAAAAAATATCTTCAAAGGCCTGTCGACACAGAGAACACAACCATGACTGACATACACCACTTTTTGTTCCCCACTCACAACCCCACCTGTTTTGGGATGGCTTTAAGTCATAGCCCCTCTCTCTCATCTCAATGCTGGTACTCAGACACCATCCCCTCTCAGTTCTCAAACACTACACCCCTATCAAGGTGGGATTATTTTGGGAAAGGTGCGTTCAACACACCCTGAACCCGTGTCCTTTGACACAAGTCACATTGTATCAATGTGTCTGCTGCCTACTCTTGCACGAAGCCAAGCGGGACTGACACGGGGCCAACACACACACACCCACACACACACATACACACACACACACACACCCACACACACACATACACACACATAAACACACACACACACACCCACACACACACATACACACACACACACACACACACACATACACACACACACACACACACACACACACACACACACACACACACACACACACACACACACACACACACACTCACACACACACACACACACACACACACACACACACACACACACACACACACACACACACACACTCACTCACGCCCAGGAGGTTGAATCACAAAGAGGATCCGCCGCACCATAACTAGAAGGACTGAAACACAGCGCCTTGCGTTGCCAGTCAGTGTCTCTCATAGACAGTCCCTCCTTCCTTCCTTCCTCTCTGGATGACTTAATGCTTTTCTTTCCCTCTGTCCCGCGTTCCTCCCTTCATTCCAGGAGGGAGAGGTGTTTACTGTGGCACAGTGCAGTCTTCTTTCCCTCCGTCCCGCGGTCCTCCCTTCATTCCAGGAGGGAGAGGTGTTTACTGTGGCACAGTGCAGTCTTCTTTCCCTCCGTCCCGCGGTCCTCCCTTCATTCCAGGAGGGAGAGGTGTTTACTGTGGCACAGTGCAGTTTTCTTTCCCTCCCACCCGCGGTCCTCCCTTCATTCCAGGAGGGAGAGGTGTTTACTGTGGCACAGTGCAGTCTTTTCCTCCGTTCCTCCCTCATTCCAGGAGGGAGAGGTGTTTACTGTGGCACAGTGCAGTCTTCTTTCCCTCCGCGCGTCCTCCCTTCATTCCAGGAGGGAGAGGTGTTTACTGTGGCACAGTGCAGTTTTCTTTCCCTCTGTCCCGCGTTCCTGCCTTCATTCCAGGAGGGAGAGGTGTTTACTGTGGCACAGTGCAGTTTTCTTTCCCTCCGTCCTGCGGTCCTCCCTTCATTCCAGGAGGGAGAGGTGTTTACTGTGGCACAGTGCAGTTTTCTTTCCCTCCGTCCCGCGTCACTCCCTTCATTCCAGGAGGGAGAGGTGTTTACTGTGCCACAGTGCAGTGCCCCACCGTGCAGAAGTAGAGACATCCCAAATGGCACCCTATTCCCTGTATAGTGCACTAGTTTTGAACAGTCCACTTGTGCACAAACTGAATCTAAAGTTGCACACTATTCCCCAGATAGTTCAAATGTTTTTTACAAGAGCCAAGTGAATAGTGTGGGTTCTAGTCAAAAGAAGTGCACACTATATGACGTGTGGGCTCTCGTCAAAAGAAGTGCACTAGATAGGGACTAGGATGCCATTTGAGACTGTCTGTGTCTGTCTCACATCTCTCTGGGACGGCGGTCAGAGCTGCCACATGAGAGAGCTGCTGGATAAGGAAGTGGCTTTGAGGTCGTATTGTTTGTATTGAAGGTGAATGGATCGTTCAGAGCAGATGTCAACCTCAAAGACAAATTATTGTAGACCCAAGGGAATGAAATAGACATAGAGACAGTCCAGGGTTGAGGACAGAGAGGAGCGGGGGGGGTGAATTATCTCAGTGATTTTAAAACATCACTGTAACAGTGTAATTTTCATGTATGTCATCTGAGACATCAACGCTAAAATGAACTCAGACAGCATGTGATAACTTAATAACCTCTCAATAACCAATAAGAGGTAATATTCCCCTGTTTTTCAAGTCTGAAACATGCAATATATAAACGTTTATACATTTCCTATATATATTTAAAATGTCAGCTTAAGTGGCATATATTTTAAATGTCACATTTGACATCATCTAATTAAGCAATAAGGCCCGAGGAGGTGTGGTATATGGCCAATATACCACGGCTACGGGATGTTCTTATGCACGACGCAAAGCGGAGTGCCTGGACACAGCCCTTAGCCGTGGTATATTTACATTTACATTTAAGTCATTTAGCAGACGCTCTTATCCAGAGCGACTTACAAATTGGTGCTTTCACCTTATGACATCATATTGGCCGTATATCACAAACCCCTGAGGAGCCGTATTGCTGTTATAAACTGGTTACCAATGTAATTAGAGCAGTAAAAATAAATGTTTTGTCACACTCATGGTATACGGTCTGATATAGCACGGCTGTCAGCCAATCAGCATTCAGGGCTGGAACCACCCTGTTTATAATAGTAATCAGACCATGTTTCAGTATTACTGTATGTTATTGTATTTGTATGAAGAAGACAGACCAGTGTATCTGAAGTGTTAACAGGTTTATTCCTCACTGGAACCCAGTGGAACTCTGGCTCTTTCTGATGACATAAGAGAAACATGGACGCCCCCGATGATGACAAGCTCGGGAATAGTGACAACGTGGCCTTACACAAACCATTGTCTAAATAAAAACTCATAGGAAAATATTTCTTCAGTCAGTTTGAAAGGACATGTCAAATGCAGTACTTTACACAGTGGCACAAAATACATCTCTGATGGCTTATTTTTAATATCTTATATATACCTGTAAAAAATATATTCTCAAAATAAATAAATATATAAAATAAATATATGTCCCAGAAAAATGCATAAATTAAAAAAACTGAAACAGGCTAAGGTTATTTTGTAAGTCTTTTTTTCTCGTCCATGCTCGTGTCAGGGAATAGAATGCAGTTACGGAATGTTCAGAACAGAATTCCTTCACAAATCTTCGTGAGTGTTTCGTCAAAACAGTCCACCTTGGGGTACCACAGAAGAACACAAAGTCTACACTCCGCTGGAGGACCATCCACTCTTCTTCTCCTACTCCCATTTCACTACAGATAGATTGACCAATCAGAATGTCAGAAGCCACTCAGGGGGTGGTGAAGAAGAACCATCCGGAAAGATGACATCAGCAGCTCTGGAGGTGATCCCTTCACCTTCCAACACGATGCTCAAAACAAAGATGGCCACCAGGCCAGCCTCTCTTTTGGCCAAAAAGCCCCTATTAAACACCTGTACTGCTTTCTCCTGGGGCTGCACCGGCCTTGACCCATTTTCGGGTCATTTTCACACATATTTGCTATCCACCCCACAGCCCCCAAGCGACCTTTCCTCCATTTTGTTTCCATAGGAAGCCATAGGGAGACTGACGATATGCAGACCCTTCATAGGAGAGTACTGAGAGTCACGGTGCAGTGTGCTGGGTGTGTAGCGCCGCAGGGACCAACACACTCCCACCGGGTCTCAGCTGTGGCCCAGGACTTCTCTGTAGAGTTCGGGTACACGGTCGGGATCTACGGGCCTGGGCAGGAAGTGGGTGAAGCGCTGGTGTCGCCGGGAGCGGGCGCCGTCCCTGGACGTGCCGTCCTTGTTGAGCGCCACGAAGTAGTGCGCTCCCCGGTCACCGTGTCTGTAGAGGTTGGATGAGTATGTGTTGTACCAGTTCTCCTCAAACTGCTCCCGGAACACACACTCGGCTGTCAGCTTCTCCTAGAGAGAGAGAGAGAGGGAGACAGAGAGAGAGAGAGACAGAGAGAGAGAGAGAGAGAGAGAGAGAGAGAGAGAGAGACAGAGACAGAGAGAGAGAGAGAGAGAGAGAGAGAGAGAGAGAGAGAGAGAGAGAGAGAGAGAGGTGATTAGTGAAATGTTACACAACAGAGCAGTGTCATCTCAGTGTCAATGCTCACACACAAATACACACTTCCTTGCAGAACAAAATGTGTGCCACCTGCTGGTTGGTCATATCTTATCACCCTCCCAGATTAACAGGACAACAGAGGAGGCAGAGGAATTCTCTCTTTCAGTTGATGCTGAATAGTAACCTCTGTTATCACCTCCTACACAGAGATGCCCATGAGAATGGAGAGCAGCACTGAATACAAGACACATCATATGTAGACTATAGTTTATCAGTCTATGTAGACTTTATGTAGGCAGTATGATGGGTATATGTAGGCAGTAGGTATGCAGTAGGCAGTATGAAGGGTATATGTAGGCTGTATGCAGGCACTATGGAGGGTATATGTAGGCAGTATGCAGTCAGTATGAAGGGTATATGTAGGCAGTATGAAGTGTATATGTAGGCAGTATGAAGGGTATATGTAGGCAGTATGAAGGGTATATGTAGGCAGTATGATGGGTATATGTAGGCAGTATGATGGGTATATGTAGTTAGTATGCAGGCAGTATGGAGGGTATATGTAGGCAGTAGGTATGTAGTAGGCAGTATGAAGGGTATATGTAGTTAGTATGCAGGCAGTATGGAGGGTATATGTAGGCAGTATGGAGGGTATATGTAGGCAGTATGCAGTCAGTATGAAGGGTATATGTAGACAGTATGAAGGGTATATGTAGGCAGTAGGTATGTAGTAGGCAGTATGAAGGGTATATGTAGGTAGTATGCAGGCAGTATGGAGGGTATATGTAGGCAGTATGATGGGTATATGTAGGCAGTATGCAGTCAGTATGAAGGATATATGTAGGCGGTATGCAGTCAGTATGAAGGGTATATGTAGGCAGTGTGAAGGGTATATTATATTCAGTAGGTATGCATTAGGCAGTATGAAGAGTATATGAAGGCAGTATGAAGGCAGTGTGCAGGCAGTATGAGGGGTATATGTAGGCAGTGTGAAGGCTGTATTGTATTCAGTAGGTATGCATTAGGCAGTATGAAGAGTATATGAAGGCAGTATGAAGGCAGTGTGCAGGCAGTATGAGGGGTATATGTAGGCAGTGTGAAGGCTGTATTGTATTCAGTAGGTATGCATTAGGCAGTATGAAGAGTATATGAAGGCAGTATGAAGGCAGTGTGCAGGCAGTATGAGGGGTATATGTAGGCAGTGTGAAGGCTGTATTGTATTCAGTAGGTATGCATTAGGCAGTATGAAGAGTATATGAAGGCAGTATGAAGGCAGTGTGCAGGCAGTATGAGGGGTATATGTAGGCAGTGTGAAGGGTGTATTGTATGCAGTAGGTATGCATTAGGCAGTATGAAGGGTATATGTAGGCAGCATGTAGGCTATATACCAATGTAAATACTTACAGAGCCGTAGAGGTCTCCCTTGCTGTTCATGCCCAGGTATAATCCACTGTCCACCCCACGGATGCTCACCATCCCCACAGCCAAGCTGATGAACTCCAAAATACCTGCTCATCAAACCAGCAGGACACCAGTAGATTAACATCACATATTATGATGTCACAAGTCACAAGTTCAGCCAGTCATTGAGGGATATATTATTCAACGCTTAGTACTGAATTCATACTCTTATGTCTATCATGGAAGCTGTTATCAGTAGGCATTATTTGCTATCTTGCTGATAAGAAGGTCAGTTAGGAAAGGTAAAGAAATTCTGCCAATCTAATCTCCCTTGGGGAAATGAATTGTGTTGCAATATGTGCGAACATATTATGGGGTGTCTGAAATAGTAACTATGGTACAAAAACACATGCACACATTATAGATTAGACAGGATGCAATAGGTATATGTGTCCATAATCATAACATTATAATATTCATAATATAAATAGAATTCGTCTATTCAGAATCATATTCAGAATACAAAGAATAACAATGATCATTATACACCTTATATTACTGCCATAAGTGTATAATAACTGCATTATTGCTCCGAAATATTTTCTAATGCCTTACCAAATCTGCTATGGTCTTTCCTGGTGCCTTGCACTGTGCCATCCGGCAGTATCTCGAGGTGGAACCCGGTCCTGCAGTACAGCTGCCTCCTCCGTAGAATCCCCTTCAGATGCGTCAGATCCGACGGCGTGCTCCGCGACAACCTCTCGGCCGACACCAGGTGCTCGCTCATCAGTCCGGGGGTGTCCCCAGCGGGCGTCAGGACAAAATGCGATCCGTGTCCGAAGCTATCCAGGCCGTGCAAGGAAAATGTACCCACCTCGCCCACTGCCCCCATCACAAAAACGACCGCCCCGCACGCTTCACAACCAGCCGCCTTGAACCGGGTAGAAAAGTTAACGTACTGTGTTCCTGAAAGAGGGATCCTCCTGAGTGAATGTGTGTTTTTGCGCAGTCACCAAATGTGTATTTTCTCTCTCTTGCAAGTGCGCGTTTTATTTACATCCGCATATTATCCGTTTATCCTCAGTTCAGCACATGCTCTCCTCTCTCGACCTCGGGCTACTCCCCTTTGCTCTGTTTGTTCGTCCGGGTTTTCCTCCCCTCGCAGTCGTTGATGCGGTTGCCGGGAGAGTGCTCAGCTCGTGCTCACTGCGTTCTGCAAATGAAGAGTGCGAGCGTGAGAGGAGCGCCACTTTAAATATATTCCGTATGTAAATTCCCTCTTGCCGTATGCTAATGAGACGCTTTATAGATTTCTTTTTGAAACATAACTCCTTGATCCTTGACCGTCCTCACAGCTTTGATGTTCAGTTTCATCTGCATCGCCGATTATCATCATCCCGTAGATGGATTATGAAAAGTACTGTAAGCGATTTGAAAGGAGAACAAGTGAGAGAGAAGTCAATGAGAGTTGGTCCTTTAATAAAACGCCGTGTGAATCAAGGAGGTTTTCTCTATGGTGTCGCAGGGGAATGCGCAGTAGCCTATGTACAGAACACTACGGCTTCCCTGGCTGGCTCCAAGTGGTTTGGTGCACTAGGCGAGTGCAGCCAGTGAAGAGGTGTGTGTGAGTGTGTGTGGGGGGGGGGCGTGTGTGTCAAAGACGTATGGCAGGTGGAGAGGCAATGGATGGGAGGGAGGGGAGGACAGAACAAGACTAGGGGATGCGAGGCGGTGCTTTGAGTTGACAATTGCACTGACTGTCAGGAGTGTTATGTTCTCCACAAATAAATAATCAGCAGCAGTGTGTGTTAAGGGGGTGTGTGTTTGTGTTTCTATTGTGTGTATGGGTGCGTGCGCGCACGTGTTCATATAGTTGATAATTACTATCATCCTAAACGCTTTATAACCCTACGGCTCGAGTGACTCAGGTGCAGTCATTTGCTGCTGGGGGTGAGAGAAAAACTTCCCCTTCTTGTGCGTCATTTTCGCGCACAGATGTTGATTTATTGCCGCGCTTGTTTTATGTAATCCAACGGCTGTTCCGCGGCGTGTTTAGAAACAGAACCCGCCGCACATCTGTGCAAACTGCATCACTTGACTGTCAATCTTCCACTGATCTCCTGGCCTCTTTGAACACGCTCTTCTTAATTGTGGTCTTAAAGAGCATAGGAATCAAAGACCAGAGCGATCAAAGTTGAGAGATCTTGTAAGGGGACCAACAACAGTCAGGGGGAACTTGGAGGTAGAAACCTGTTTGAACCTAGAGCTTCAAAATACCCAGATAGGCCGAGGTTACCTGACACCGTCACCGAGAGTTCCCCCAGAAATACAACACAATAGTTCAAGCCATTTTGACAATATTATAAACGTTTACAAATAGCCTGTTGTGTATACGATGAATAACACTATCCTTATGTAGACTATTGTATTCTATTGATTTGGAGCATGGGACAATGTGGTAGCCTACCAGCGCATCAAATAGTTCAAGGCACTTTGCCCATATTAGCGAGCCTACATGTACAGATAGTCTCCAGTGTATAGGCCTATGCCCTAACATGTATTGCATTGAATTGATTCTGGCCTGGGAGAATAGGGTACCGGGGAGGCAGCCAGTGACCTGAGTCTAACTGATAGGGTACAGGGCAGCAGCGCGTGCAATGCATCTGCCTGGGCCTGGGAATCGACTGGTTGCAAATGACCTAGTGACCATTTCCACACATAGGTGATTCATCAACATCTCTCTCCGGGGACCTTTCTCTCCCTGTTGGGTTCCCAGGGCTCATTAGTATTTATGATTTCCCCCAGAAATACCTTGAAACAAAATCGATGCGCGCGGCGCAGAAGCGATCAATCAATATGCGCGCGCGGATCGATGCGCCACAATGAAGACGTCAATTACGTGCCACATTTCCTGATGACATTGGCATTAGATGAATTGTTTCCAGGGTCACATTGAAATATCTTCCCACTGCACATTGTGGAGCTCCGTGCAGAGTAAATGCAGTGTTGTTTGATATATGGGGAGAAAACCACACAGGCCTTTGCATGACCAGCTGGTTGAAGGCATCAAAGGGAACTTGAAGAACCCATCGGCTTAACGTTGATATATAAAGCATTAGTGTATAGCCAATGGAGTAAGTCGCATGCAGCAATCTTTGTACTCTTAATATCTGTCTTACTTCGAAACGTACTTGATCCAGCTGTAAGAAGTTATTGTGTAACATCGTGATGAAACAACATGATCACGATTAGCAATAAATACATGTTTTTATAAATACATATTTTCTTAGAACTTTGCCCCAACACTCGGGACCATATAATAGCCAACAGAGAAACGACGTATTACTAGTCTACATTATGTTTTATTTGCAGTCTCTTGTCATTCGTGTGAATAGGGCTTGTCAACATTTGCATGCGTCCTGATTCTCCTGAATGTAAAAAAATATTGGCTTCTAATTAGAATAGTAACGCAACTATGTATATAATTCACCAAGGTTCAGAAATAAGCACCTTATTCTGTCCCAAACCCATTGGAGTATCATATCCATCTGTTTTGGTGGCTGGTTCAAAGCCGAACTTCGATCAGAGCCGCAGCATCCCAAACTCCAGTGAATCAGAGTGAGAATATGATCCACATCTCGCGAGGAGTGAGAATACGTTTACCCTTCAATACTCTCATCATAGCAACAACAATGGCCGCTTTTCGCAGACTGGCTTCAATCGTAAACAGGTTAAATGTCTGGTCCGCTCCGAGAAACGAGCTCCTCGGCGCTCAGACGACTACCGGAGGTAGGACACAGAGATGCCTAGCTGTTGGGATGTGTCTCGCAACCGGGGGAGTGGTGGCATTTTATTTTTACAACGACATGTACAGTCAAAGATGCAGGAAGAGGATGGGATATCGCTTCAGTGGCCGCGACCTGCTCCCTGTCCTTTCCGCTGTAGAAGCACAGCAAAAGGTATAGGCTTCTAATTTACACTATGTGCTATGACAAGATAGTCTATGAAAAATGCCACGCACCGAGTACACTTGTCCCAGAAAAGTATTCGTATGTTGACAGAATACGAACTCGCTGTCAAAGGCATTCTGCCATGAATGTGTTATAGCCTAAGTGGGTGAGCGTGATCTGAGAATTCGAGAAGCGCAGCGCCTATTTCAATGTGTTTTAGTAATATGTTCTTCTTTTGAAATGTTGTTTGGAAACCACAAACTTATGACTAGCCTAGTAGGCTACTAGTTACATTTTTCGCTGAGCGGATAAATGTAGTCATTTCTCTACTGTACAACGGAAACATTAGGCCCAGTTTTTCCAGAGATGATATCGAGGCACACTGGAGAAGGAAGGGCGCTCTCCGCTCGAGACGGTGCTGAAATGACACGCGCGTGCCCCTTTGACGTAGTTACCGCAAAGGAGGCTTCACTGCCAACGACTGTTCTTACACTTCCTAACAAAATAATACAAATGGATTTCTTATTGTAATTTTATTATAAACATATGCTCGTTATTTCTTATAGCATGACCAACTTAATTGGTAATGGAAAGTGCATGTAAACAACCAAGTATTTCAAATCATCCCCACTTGTGGGAGGATATCATATTTTGGTTCTCATGGTCTGGATGACTCTGTTAGGATATTTTTTTTTACATGCCCTTATATGGGTATTCAAAACACCATTTTCTATTGAGGTTTTAAGATCTGTTGATTGAATTCTCTTGGCTTTTATTTGATTACTTAAACATGCATGTAGGTTACAGACATATGCGTTTTACTGATTTCTGTGTAGGCCTAATTCTGCTTGATAAGGCTTGTTGGGGTAAATATTAAAGTTCCATTGGAGACATTGACATTTACCTCTTGGAATGCATGCCACAGTGTGTTGGAATGGTGGACGTATTTATTCATTTATCAGAAATATGAAGTACTAGTGAATTAAGTTATTTGTACAAACCCAGAGCATTAATCGGAGTTAGAGGGCCAGGGGGGGTCAAATCCATCCAAAATCCCTGAAGTCAAACCAGGAAGTGACTTCTTCTTCTACCCTTCTCTGGGGAAATTTCCTTCCATTTCTATCCATTCAATTAATTCCTTTGGAGGGAAAAAAAAAATCCCTTAAGACAAACTCCTCATGAAAGCTTTATGAATGAATCTGTATGCAAATTGGGCTCCAGCGGAAAGTAGAAAACCTCTGTTCCTCGTTTCCTCCCGTCAGGCACGGCAGAGTTAGTTTGTTATTTATACCCTTTTCTAATTACAACCCAAGAAGTCCTTTCTTTTTCTTTGCGCAGTGGCACTTTGGTGTATTTTAATCAGGCAAGCTGTCTTTCCCTCAATGCCTTGTGTGAAAGAGCCAGAGGTGGATCTAATTATAGACAGAGAGGCCCAAATAAAGATGCCGCTTCGAATACATTCAAAGCAAGGACACGGTAATGGTTCAGCTGGCATCTTCGAGAAGACAGTGTGTGAGCAGTGTTGTCTCTCTAGAAGAGATACTATTCTGTTCAACAGCGAGGCTGTTGTTGAGACTTTCTCGTTAGTAGCCCATTGCTTGGTCTTGCCAGGTGGTTGGTGATATTTGATTTCTCTATTACAGCGATGATAGAAGGATGGAGAGAAGGAGAGAGGGTGCTCGGGAGAAAGAAAGAGGGATAGTGTAGTAAAGAAAATTGAAATGTGCTGGTTTAGCTGGTATCTTCGAGAGACAGTGAGAGGAGTAGTATCAGTATTGTCTTTCTAGAGGAGCTGTTTGCTTCTGGCTCCTGGCTAGAGTAGTGATTGGAGGGCTGCTTGACAGGTAGAGGGTGATATTTGATTTCTCTTGCACAGCTCTGATAGAGAGGGAGGGAGCGAGAGACAGGAAGAGAGAGAGAGAGAATCGCTGAGAAAGAAAGGCTCGTTTTTATTTCTTCACCCTTAGGCCCAGGCAGAAAGATATTACAGTACGGGTTCAAAATGCTCAAGTCCACAGTGCATTGCATTGAAAATTGTCCATCAGCAAAACCAACCCGTTTGTTTGTCTGTTTGTGTGTTGCCAGACGCGGCCGTTTGACTTTGAGGAAGGAGACGTGTACATGTCGTCCCACGAGCAGCGCTTCCGTCTGTTCAGCTCAGTGGAATATGAGGGACAGCTCTACATGACCCCACAGAACTTCATCGAGTCCGTCACCATGAGCGAGCCCCGGAGTATGTACTACTAGGACACAGTTACCATATTTATGATGCTATTTTGGGAAACTGGCCCTCCATCTTGGCTCCAAAAGTTCCATGATGATTTCTAACCTGGAATGTGTTTTACCAACCTTCCAGATCCAAATTGGTGCCCATTAGAAGATAATAGTTTCACTAGCTCTATGCAGTTCATATCGAAGTTCATTTTCTTTTGATCTGTTATGTTTTGTGATCTATAATGTTCTGCATGGCTTAAATAGCGCTGCATATAGAGACCAGGGCCTGTATCCACAAAGCCTCTCAGAGTATGAGTGCTGATCTAGGATCTGTCCATATAATCCTGTTCATTATGATCTAAAAGGCCAAACAGATCCTAGATCAGCACTCCTACTTGAGATGCTTTGTGGATATGGGCCCTAGATGATTTTTTGGCAAAAAATTCAGTAAAAAATACACAAGTTTTCTATTAATAAACCACCATTGAATATAATCATATAATCATCCTGACAAAGCAGATTGAGAGTTGAATGAATTTCCACAAACCCTAGAAGCTGACATTTCGCTGGCTGCTATGAGAGAAAGAGAAGGCGCTCACAGCCCAGTGAGGATTTCAGTGGGAACGGCCCATGGTTTGTTTTACTCCCTCTGCCAGTGTAATGCCTCTGTTTTGGGAGGTTTCTTAACAGATTGCTCATAGCCAGTGGACCTCAGAAGATACGGGCGTGTGTAACACTGTTTAGTCTGATGGTTAATGCTGTCACACAGCACACGGACCAGACTCCCCACTGAGAATGGGATAGATGGGGCTTTTAAAGTGTGTGTGTGTGTGTGTGTGTGTGTGTGTGTGTGTGTCAGAGGCCACCTAATGTTTCCTTTGAGGTTGAATTAGACCACCCCTTTATAAAGACCAAAACAAATCTGCACTTTTACTAGAACATTGCCCCAGACAGACACAGGGCTACAGTACAAAGCGAAGCAGAGGGCACTTTATGGCCTTGTAATAGGTCTATGGTGACAGTGTATGGATGTGTTATTATGACTATGGAACCCCTCATACTGATGTTATCTGATCCAGCCCACACACACTCCGTTATGCTCTCTCTCTCTCTCTCTCTCTCTCTCTGTCTCTCTCTCTCTCTCTCTCTCTCTCTCTCTCTCTCTCTCTCTCTCTCTCTCTCTCTCTCTCTCTGTCTCTCTATCTCTCTCTCTCTCTCTGTCTCTATCTCTCTCTCTCTGTCTCTCTCTCTGTCTCTGTATCTCTCGCTCTCTGTCTCTCTCTCTGCCTCTCTCTCTGTCTCTCTCACTTTCTCTCTCTCTATCTCTCACACACTTTCTGTCTCTCTCTCTCTGTCTCTCTATCTCTGTCCCGCTGTCTCTCTCTCACTTTCTCTCTCTCTCTCTCTCTCTCTCTCTCACTTGCTCTCTCTCTATCTCTCTCCCTCTCTCTCTTTCCTCCAGACAAGAAGCCGTGGATGTCCCTCACTAAACAGGTCTGAGAACAGTTAGTATTTTTGTTGATGAAGAGCTATGCTATAAAACTCCTGTTCCTACCTATACATGTAATGTATGATAAACTGTATATTTAAAACATATTAATATTGAATGTTTTAGACAGGGCTAGTGATGATTAGTTGACAGCTAGCTGTAATACCGTACATATACATAATAGCCATCTTCCCTATTCACACTTTAGTCATTCAGCATACTCTCTTATCCAGAGTGACCTACAGGAGCAATTACAGTTAAGTGCCTTGCTCAAGGGCACATTTTCACCTAGGCTGCTAGGAGATTCAAACCAGCGAGCTCTCGGTTACTGGCCCAACGCTCTTAACCTCCAGGCTACCTGCCACCCCACTGCCATAGTATTGCAGCAGCAATTGACTTGGAAGCATGCTATCGTATACAAGCTACTGCAGATGTAGGATCTTAATTTGAACTACAGCAGGAAAATAATCTTGCAGCAACAGGAAATGTGAATTATTATGTGGATTATAATTAATGGTCAATTTTGTTGGGATTCATATATTTTTCAGGGAAAATCAAATCTGAAATTTTAGTGTGGATGTTCTCCTGCGACAGGGTGATCAAATTAAGATCCCACATCTGTTCCTAACATGAAGCAACAGCATAGCATGTTTGTATGTTCTAGTCAGACAGGGACACTTCTAAAGGTTAAAGTCATGACTGCATTCCAAATGACACCCTATTCCCTCTTCCCTATATACCCTATTCCCTATTTAGAGCAGCAGGGTAGCCCAGTGGTTAGAGCATTGGACTTGTAACCAAAAAGTTGCAAGATCAAATCCCTGCGCTGACAAGATACAAACCTGTTGTTCTGCCCCTGAACAAGGTAGTTAACCCACTGTTCCTAGGCCGTCATTGAAAATAAGAATGTGTTCTTAACTGACTAGCCTAGTTAAATTAATGAACAGTGCACTACTTTTGAACAGGGCCCATAGGTCTTTGGTGACTAGTAGTAGACTATGTAGGGAAAAGGGTGTGATTGAGGACATGGAGTGGTGTGTGTCTGTGGAGACTCATAGCGTTGTCTCTGTTGACATCAGGAACTGGAGAAGATCTTGGGAGATACTCCAGCAGTGTGGCAGGGAACGTCCAAACTGTTCCGGAACCTACGGGAACGAGGTAGGGACTAAAGGAACGTTCTGTGTACCTCGTAATGGATTGTGTGTGTGTGTGTGTGTGTGACTGACTTCACACACAATTCCGCATGGCAAAGGCACCTTGAGCTAGTGCAAACATACACACACACGTACGCTCTCACACACAAACTCGCAGGCACTCACACACGCACACACACACACACACACACACACACACACACACACACACACACACACACACACACACACACACACACACACACACATACAAACACACACACACAATGATTAGCATGTTATCTGAGAGAGTAAGCACTTATATAGTTAAACTCATGGAAAGTCATGTACAGACCAGTCATAGCTACAGACCAGTCATAGCTACAGACCTGTCATAGCTACAGTCCAGTCATAGCTACAGACCAGTAATAGCTACAGACCAGTCATAGCTACAGACCTGTAATAGCTACAGACCAGTCATAGCTACAGACCTGTCATAGCTACAGTCCTGTCATAGCTACAGTCCAGTCATAGCTACAGACCAGTAATAGCTACAGACCAGTCATAGCTACAGTCCTGTCATAGCTACAGACCAGTCATAGCTACAGTCCTGTCATAGCTACAGACCAGTCATAGCTACAGTCCTGTCATAGCTACAGACCAGTCATAGCTACAGTCCTGTCATAGCTACAGTCCAGTCATAGCTACAGTCCAGTCATAGCTACAGTCCTGTCATAGCTACAGTCCTGTCATATCTACAGTGAAAGTGGTGCAGTGTGTCTTGGTGTATTTAGTCCAGGCTGTATGACAGTGACAGAACTACATGATGTCATAATGCTATAGGCTGTATGACAGAGACAGTGCTACATGATGTCATAATGCTATAGGCTGTATGACAGAGACAGTGCTACATGATGTCATAATGCTACAGGATGTATGACAGTGACAGTGCTACATGCTGTCATAATGCTACAGGCTGTGTGACTGTGACAGTGCTACATGATGTCATAATGCTACAGGCTGTATGACAGTGCTACATGATGTCATAATGCTACAGGCTGTATGACAGTGCTACATGATGTCATAATGCTACAGGCTGTATGACAGTGCTACATGATGTCATAATGCTACAGGCTGTATGACAGTGCTACATGATGTCATAATGCTACAGGCTGTATGACAGTGATAGTGTTGCGGTGTGTCTAGCTGTTCAGGCTCTGGTCACAGTGTGGTTCCTCTAAGCCGGGGCCGGTTCCCCCTGTGGTCACCTTACGGTCGCCCTGGTAAACCCTAAAAATAGAATCACTCTCTCTGCTCTTCCCATGTCATCCTCTCATCCTATACTTTCCTCTCTTCCCATCCTCTTCTCTTCTCCACCTCTCCCCTCAGTTCCCTCTCCTCTTGTCATTGTCACCCTCTCTTTCTTTATCACTCCTCTTCTCTGTTTTCCTCCCCCTTTCTTTCTTTGCCTCTCGTTTCCCTCTCTTTGCTCCCATCCAATGCTTTCCCTCCCCGCCCCTCCTCTCTTCTCCTCCTCTCTTTCCTCCTCTTCACCCTCTCCTCCATTCCTCTAGAAACATGCAGCAGCTCTCTTCCAACAGCAGAGCCTTCTGCCCTCCATCCATCCTCTCCAACATAAAAATTGAAACAGTGAAAATGAATCACATACATTAATAAGACGTGTACTGTACCACAGAGAGAGAGACATACTGTACGAGAGAGAGAGAGATGGATACTGTTCGAGAGAGAGGCAGGGACCCGGTCGCAATTAAAGCAATTGCTTGTGGAGTACGTAACAGTGGAATCACACGGCTGTTGATTCCCCACGGTGATAATTATAACACGCTCAGCAGCATGCCGTACTGCCTTCCCCAACCAGGAAGCTAAATATAAACCTCTCTCAATTATGTACCTCTCCTCCCTCTACACCTCTCTCTCCTCTCCTCCCTTACCCCTCTCTCTTTATTCTCCTTCCTCTACCCCTCTCTCTCTCTCCTCGCCTCCCTTACCCCTCTCTCTCCTCTCCTCCCTCTACCCCTTTCTCTCCCTAAACCCTCTACCCCTCTCTCTCCTCTCCTCCCTCTACCCCTCTCTCTCTCCTCTCCTCCCTCTACCTCTCTCTTTCTCCTCTCCTCCCTCTACCCCTCTCTCTCTATCCTCTCCTCCCTTTATCCCTCTCTCTCTCTTCCCACTACCCCTCTCTCTCTCCTCTCCTCCCTCTACCCCTCTCTTTCTCCTCTCCTCCTGTCACGTTCGTTGAAAGGAGTAGACAGAGGCACAGCGTGCGTAGGGTTCCACATATTTTAATAAACTGAAACTCACCAAACAAAACAATAAAGCACAAACTAAATGTGAAGCTACTGGTGTGCACACAGGCAACTAACTGTAGATAAGATCCCACAAATCACAATTAAGTAAATGGCTACCTAAATATGATCCCCAATCAGAGACAATGACAAACAGCTGCCTTTGATTGGGAACCATATCAGGCCACCACAGAAGTACAATTCACCTAGATGACCCACCCCAGTCACTCTCACGCCCCAACTAACATAGAGAATGAACAGCTCTCTAAGGTCAGGGTGTGATAGTACCCCCAAAGGTGCGGACTCCGACCGCAAAACCTGACTCAATAGGAGAGGGTCCGGTTGGGCATCTACCGTCGGGGGCAGCTACGGTGCGGGGCGAAGTACCCACTCCGCTCGCAGATACGTCTTTATCCAAGGCGGCTCTGGTGCGTGGATCGTCGCTAGAGGCTCCGGACCGTAGATCGTCGCGGTAGGCTCTGGACTGAGAACCCATGCTGGAGGCTCTGGTTTGATGACCGTCGCTGGAGGCTCTGGATTGATGACCGTCGCTGGAGGCTCTGATTTGATGACCGTCGCTGGAGGCTCTGGTTTGATGACCGTCGCTGGAGGCTCTGGTTTGATGACCGTCGCTGGAGGCTCTGGATTGATGACCGTCGCTGGAGGTTCCGGACCGCAGACTGTCACTGGAGGTTCCGAACCGCCGACCTTCGCTGGAGGCTCTGGACCGCAGACCGTCGCTGGAGGTTCCGAACCGCCGACCTTCGCTGGAGGCTCTGGCCCGCAGACCGTCGCTGGAGGTTCCGGACCGTAGACCTTCGCTGGAGGCTCTGGACCGTAGACCGTCGCTGGAGGTTCCGAACCGCCGACCTTCGCTGGAGGCTCTGGACCGCAGACCGTCGCTGGAGGTTCCGAACCGCCGACCTTCGCTGGAGGCTCTGGACCGCAGACCGTCGCTGGAGGTTCCGGACCGTAGACCGTCTCAGGAGGTTCCGGACCGCAGACCGTCTCAGGAGGTTCCGGACCGTAGACCGTCTCAGGAGGTTCCGGACCGCGGACCGTCTCAGGAGGTTCCGGACCGTGGACCGTCTCAGGAGGTTCCGGACCGTAGACCCTCTCAGGAGGTTCCGGACTGTGAAACGTCGCCGGAAGCTCTGGCCTGGGAACTGTCGCTGGAAGCTCTGGACTGGGAACTGTCGCTGGAAGCTCTGGACTGGGAACTGTCGCCGGAAGCTCTGGACTGGGAACTGTCGCCAGAAGCTCTGGACTGGGAACTGTCGCCGGAAGCTCTGGACTGGGAACTGTCGCCAGAAGCTCTGGACTGGGAACTGTCGCCAGAAGCTCTGGACTGGGAACTGTCGCTGGAAGCTCTGGACTGGGAACTGTCGCTGGAAGCTCTGGACTGGGAACTGTCGCCAGAAGCTCTGGACTGGGAACTGTCGCCGGAAGCTCTGGACTGAGAACTGTCGCCGGAAGCTCTGGACTGTGGAGGCGCACTGGAGGCCTGATGCATGGGACCGGTACAGGTGGCACCGGGCTGATGACACGCACCTTGGGGCGGGTGTGGGGAAGAGGCACAGGACGTACTGGACTGTGGAGGCGCACTGGAGGCCTGATGCATGGGACCGGGACTGATGGCACCAGGCTGGTGACACGCACCTCAGGGCAAGTGCGAGGAGCAGGAACAGGACGGAGCTGACTGGGGACACGCACTGGAGGCCTGATGCAGGACGGAGCTGACTGGGGACACGCACTGGAGGCCTGTTGCATGGGGCCAGTACATGTGGAACTGGACTGGGGACACGCACTTGAGGGAGAGTGCGAGGAGTTGGAACAGGACACACCTGACTGAGAAAGCGCACTTGAGGGAGAGTACGAGGAGTTGGCACAGGAAGCACTGGGTTGTGAAGGTGTACTGGAGACCTGGTGTGTATAGCCGGCATCAATTGTTCCGGAACTTTAACACACATTTCTGGATGAGTACGGGGAGCTGACTCAGGTGGCACCAAACTGACAACACGTTCCTTTATTCCAAATCCGTGTGTCCTCCACCAACTCAACAACTCTCCCATTTCTCTCTCCTCCGAATTCTCCTTCTTCTCCCAGACTGGCTCTGGTTCACTCCTCGGCTCCATGTGCCCCCCAAAAAATGATTGGGGTTTCTGTGGCCTTCCTCCCCGACTTCGTCGCTGTCCCTCCTTCGCTGCTTCCGCCTGCCTCCATGGTCGGCTCTTCTCTCCTGCTATTATGTCGTCCCAAGGCCAGGATGTTCTCTCTCTAATCTCCTCCACAGACCAGGATGCCATTACCTCCCGGGCACGTTGTGGTCTGTTGTTGGTGGGATCTTCTGCCACGTTCGTTGAAAGGAGTAGACAGAGGCACAGCGTGCGTAGAGTTCCACATATTTTAATCAACTGAAACTCACCAAACAAAACAATTAAGCACAAACTAAATGTGAAGCTACTGGTGTGCACACAGGCAACTAACTGTAGATAAGATCCCACAAATCACAATTGAGGAAATGGCTACCTAAATATGATCCCCAATCAGAGACAACGATAAACAGCTGCCTCTGATTGGGAACCATATCAGGCCACCATAGAAGTACAATTAACCTAGGATGACCCACCCTAGTCACTATCACGCCCCAACCAACATAGAGAATGAACAGCTCTCTAAGGTCAGGGCGTGACACCTCCCTCCCTCCCTCCCTCCCTCCCTCCCTCCCTCCCTCCCTCCCTCATCCCTCCCTCCCTCCCTCCCTCCCTCCATCCCATCCCTCCCTTCATCCCTCCCTCCCTCCCTCCCTCCCTCCCTCCCCTCCTCCCTCCCTCCCTCCCTCCCTCCCTCCCTCCCTCCCCCTCCCTCCCTCCCTCCCTCCCTCCTCCCTCCTCCCTCCCTCCCTCCCTCCATCCCTCCCCTCCCTCATCCCTCCCTCCCCTCCCTCCCTCCCTCCCTCCCTTCCCTCCCTCCCTCCCTCCCTCCCTTCCCTCCCCTCCCTTCATCCCTCCCTCCCTTCCCTTCCCTCCCCTCCCTCCCTCCTTCCCCTCCTTCCCTCCCCTTCATCCCTCCCTCCCTCTCCCATCCCTCCCTCCCTCATCCCTCCCTCCCTCCCTCCCTCCCTCCCTCCCTCCCTCCCTCATCTTTAATTCACCACACAATATTATCTCCAGAACTGTTACAAGTCGTTTGTATGCAGATCATCCTCATATTATGATCATATGTATATTCAGTTATGTGTTCTGTTATGTAACCAGCTAAGTATTTCAAATTAAGGTCATGATTATTTATTGTGTGTTATTGTGTTTGTGTGCATGTGTATGTGTGTATGTTTGTGTGTTTCTTCAATTCTACCCGACTGGTATGTTTTCTCAGTATCCAAGGGAAGAATTTCTCTGGAGAGAGGAAGGGAGGGAGGAGAGGAGAGGAGAGGGAGGGAGGGAGGAGGAGAGGAGAGGAGGGAGATGAGAGGGAGGGAGGGAGGGAGGGAGAGGGAGGGAGGAGGGGGAGGGAGGAGGGAAGGAGAGGAGAGGAGAGGAGAGGAGAGGAGAGGAGGGAGAGGGAGAGGAGAGGAGAGGAGAGGAGGGGAGGAGGGAAGGACAGGACAGGACAGGGAGGAGGGGAGAGGAGGAGAGAGAAGAGGACAGGGAGGAGGGGAGAGTAGGGGAGAGGAGAGGATGTTGTAAGTGTGGTAGACACACTAGACGTGTATGACACTAGATGTGTCTGACACTAGATGTGTTGGGAATGGGATGTAGGAGTGTATTAGGAAAACACTAGTGAGGAAGTTGGGTCTGTCTCCAAGCTACAGCATATTTTCATATTGGCTGGGTCTAGTGTTGGTATTTCTATGAATGGCAGGGAGAAAGTTGGTGAGGCCTCTGCCAAGACTACACACGCACACAGACTCATACACACTTACACCCTCACACACACTCACACACACAGTAACACCCTGGTGTCCCTGAGAAGGTCACACCTGGGCTCCAGAGTAGCGACGTGGAAATGTTTTCTTGTCCTTCCCTCTTCCTGTTGCTTTAGGGAGGCTCCCCGTGCACGTACTCCCCCACACATACACACACTTCACCCCTACACATACACACACCTTACCCCCACACATACACACACCTTACCCCCACACATACACACACCTCACCCTACACATACACACACCTCACCCTACACATACACACACCTCACCCCACACATACACACACCTCACCCCTATACATACACACACCTCACCCCCACACATCTCACCCTACACTTACACACACCTCACCCCACACATACACACACTCACCCCACACATACACACACCCTCACCCTACACATACACACATCCCTCACCCTACACATGCACACACCTCACCCCACACATACACACACCTCACCCCTACACATACACACACCTCACCCCTACACATACACACACCTCACCCCCCTACACATACACACATCTCACCCCTACACATACACACACCTCACCCCACACATACACACACCTCACCCCTACACATACACACACCTCACCCCACACATACACACACCTCACCCCTATACATACACACACCTCACCCCACACATACACACATACACACACCTCACCCCTACACATACACACACCTCACCCCCACACATACACACACCTCACTCCCTCACATACACACAACTCACCCCTACACATACACACACCTCACCCCACACATACACACAGATCTCACCCTACACATACACACATCTCACCCTACACATACACACACCTCACTCACCCCACACATACACACACCTCACCCCTACACATACACACACCTCACCCCTACACATACACACACCTCACCCTACACATACACACACCTCACCCCTACACATACACACACCTCACCCCTACACATACACACACCTCACCCCCACACATACACACACCTCACCCCTACACATACACACACCTCACCCACCCCACACATACACACACCTCACCCCACACATACACACACCTCACACCTACACATACACACACCTCACCCCTACACATACACACACCTCACCCCCACACATACACACACCTCACCCTACACATACACATTGGCTCACCCCTACACATACACACACCTCACCCCTCACACATACACACACCTCACCCCCACACATACACACACCTCACCCCTACACATACACACACCTCACCCCCACCACACACACACCTCACCCCCACACATACACACACCTCACCCCCCCACACATACACACACCTCACCCCCACACATACACACACCTCACCCCCCCCCACACATACACACACCTCACCCCACATATACACACACACCTCACCTCACACACACCTCACCCCCACACATACACACACCTCACCCCACACATACACACACCTCACCCCCACACACATACACACACCTCACCCCCACATACACACACACCTCACCCCCACACATTCACACACCTCACCCCCACACATACACACACCTCACCCCTACACATACACACACCTCACCCCCACACATACACACACCTCACCCCCACACACACATACACACACCTCACCCCACACATACACACACCATACACCTCACCTCACACACACATACACACACCTCACCCCCACACATACACACACCTCACCCTACACATACACACACCTCACCCCACATACACACACCTCACACACATACACACACCTCACCCCACACATACACACACCTCACCCCTACACCCCTACACATACACACACCTCACCCCCACACATACACACACCCTCACACCCACCCCCACACATACACACACCTCACCCCCACACATACACACACCTCACCCCCACACATACACACACCTCACCCCTACACATACACACACCTCACCCCCACACATACACACACCTCACCCCTCCACATACACACACCTCACCCCACACACACACACACCTCACCCCCACACATACACACACCTCACCCCTACACATACACACACCTCACCCCCCACACATACACACACCTCACCCCCACACATACACACACCCTCACCCCCACACATACACACATCACCTCACCCCCCCCCTCACATACACACATACACTCACCTCCCCCCACACATACACACACCTCCTCACCCCCCACATACACACACCTCACCCCTACACATACACACACCTCACCTCACCCCCACACACACACACACCTCACCCCCACACATACACACACCTCACCCCTACACATACACACACCTCACCCCTACACATACACACACCTCACCCCACACATACACACACCTCACCCCTCCACATACACACACCTCACCCCACACACACACACACCTCACCCCCCCCACACATACACACACACACCTCACCCCTCCACATACACACACCTCACCCCACACACATACACACACCTCACCCCCACATACACACACCCCACCCCTACACATACACACACCTCACCCCCACACATACACACACCTCACCCCACACATACACACACACACACCTCACCCCCACACATACACACACCTCACCCCCACACATACACACACCTCACCCCCACACATACACACACCTCACCCCACACATACACACACCTCACCACCCCACACATACACACACCTCACCCTACACATACACACACCTCACCCCACACATACACCCACCTCACCCCCTACACATACACACACCTCACCCCCACACATACACACACCTCACCCCCACACATACACACATACACACACCTCACCCCACACACACATACACACACCTCACCCCCACACATACACACACCCACCTCACACATACACACACCTCACCCTACACATACACACACCTCACCCCTACACATACACACATACACACACCTCACCCCACACATACACACACCTCACCTCACCCCTACACATACACACACCTCACCCCACACATACACACACCTCACCCTACACATACACACAACTCACCCCCACACATACACACACCTCACCCCCACACATACACACACCTCACCCCCACACATACACACAACTCACCCCTACACATACACATACCTCACCCCCACATACACACACCTCACCCCTCCACATACACACACCTCACCCCACACACACACACACACACCTCACCCCCACACATACACACACCTCACCCCTACAAATACACACACCTCACCCCTACACATACACACACCTCACCCCCACACATACACACACCTCACCCCCACACATACACACACCTCACACCCACATATCACACACACACACACCTCACCTCACCTCACCCCCACACATACACACACCTCATCCTACACATACAGATATACACACACCACACCCTACACATCCACACACCTCACCCTACATATACACACACCTCACCCCCCCACACATAAATACACCTCACCCTTACACATACACACACCTCACCCCCACACATACACCCACCTCACCCCCACACATACACACACACACACCCCCCACACACACACACCTCATCCTACACATTCACATATACACACACCACACCCTACACATACACACACCTCACCCCCACCCATACACACACCTCACCCCTACACATACACACACCTCACCCCCACACACACATACACACACCTCACCCTTACACATACACACACCTCACCCCCACACATACACCCACCTCACCCCTACACATACACACACCTCACCCCCATACATACACACACCTCATCCTACACATTCACATATACACACACCACACCCTACACATACACACACCTCACCCCCACACATACACACACCTCACCCTACACATACACACACCTCACCCCTACACATACACACACCTCACCCCCATACATACACACATACACACACCTCACCCCCACACATACACACATACACACACCTCACCCCACACACATACACACCTCACCTCACCCCCACACATACACACACCTCACCGCTACACATACACACACCTCACCTCACCCCTACACATACACACATACACACACCTCACCCCCAGACATACACACACCTCACCCACACACATACACACACCTCAGCCCTACACATACACACACACCTCACCCCTACACATACACACACCTCACACCTCACCCCCACACATACACACACCTCACCCCCACACCACTCTTTTTATCTTGCCAGTTAACATCAGCACTGCCCCACCAAAAAAAACAGAGAAAGTAGGAAAGGAGAGGAAATGAGAGGAAAGAGGGAAGGAGATAAAAGGAAAGAAAGAATGAAGTGATCAGGGAGAAAAGGTGTGGTTGAGGAGGAAGACAACGTGGAGACACGTCTCTGTTGTGTTTGTTCTCGGTGATGTCGGGACACGCTTCCTTTGGCACTCGGTGACGGCCGAGGACAGTTTCAATCCCCGGAATGGCGTCGGATTACCGTTTGCTGTGCGCATGAGTCGGTGCTGGGCGGCAGACTCTGGAATGTTTCTGTGTGTTGTCCCAGCACATTTTATTTGGGTTGTCATGTCAAGAAGAGAGAGAGAGAGAGAGAGAGAGAGAGAGAGAGTGTGTGTGTGCGTGGGTGCGTGCGGTATTGGTGACTCGCGTCTGGAATCCAGTGATGCTCTCTCTCTCTCACTGCAGTGCACAGTACAAACTCGTCAGAGAAAGTAGGCTTTCAAAGTGGGATAGTTAAGTTGGCCTTCCACTTCCAACAGGCATATAGGAAACAAAACCTTTTCAATATGGGACTGCTGATCAAAGTGTAATGTAATATACGAGATGATACCATATTATCAGAATGTAATATACATAAATGACTAAACAGTCAAATGTAGGAAGTCACTAATGTAAGAGGCTCTGGATAAGAGTGTCTGATAAATTACTAAACAGTCAAATGTATGAAGTCACTGATGTAAGAGGCTCTGGATAAGAGTGTCTGATAAATTACTAAACAGATAAATTACTAAACAGTCAAATGTAAGTCACTGAGTCACTGATGTCAAATGAGGTCACTCTGGATGGATAAGAGTGTCTGATAAATGACTAAACAGTCAAATGTATGAAGTCACTGATGTAAGAGGCTCTGGATAAGAGTGCTGATAAATGACTAAACAGTCAAATGTATGAAGTCACAGATGTAAGAGGCTCTGGATAAGAGTGTCTGATAAATGACTAAACAGTCAAATGTATGAAGTCACTGATGTAAGAGGCTCTGGATAAGAGTGTCTGATAAATTACTAAACAGTCAAATGTATGAAGTCACTGATGTAAGAGGCTCTGGATAAGAGTGTCTGATAAATGACTAAACAGTCAAATGTATGAAGTCACAGATGTAAGAGGCTCTGGATAAGAGTGTCTGATAAATGACTAAACAGTCAAATGTATGAAGTCACTAATGTAAGTGTCACGCCCTGACCTTAGTTATCTCTGTTTTCATTATTATTTGGTTTGGTCAGGGTGTGACAAGGGTGGTTTGTTTAGTTGTTGTCTTGTCTAGGGGTTTTTGTAAATGTAGGTAAATGTATGTCTATGGTTGCCTAGATTGGTTCTCAATTAGAGGCAGCTGTTTATCGTTGTCTCTGATTGGGAACCATATTTACGTATCCATATTTATTCCTTGGTTTATCAGTGGGTTATTGTCTATGTATAGTTGCCTGTGTCAACACCAGTGTTTATATCTTCACGGTCGTGTTGTTGTTTTGTTAGTTTGTTTAAGTGTTCTTTCTTTAATAAAGAGGAGTGTATTCTCATCACGCTGCGCCTCGGTCTCCTCGTTACAACCAACGTGACAGAATAACCCACCACACCAGGACCAAGTAGTGTGAAAGGGAGGAACAGCGCTTGGTGGAAAAATGGACCCGGGAGAAGGATGAGTGGGTGACAACCTGGGAGGAGATAGAGAGGTGGTCGATTGATCCAGGGAGTGTGCCAGAGCCCGCCTGGGATTCACTGGAACAGTGCGAGGAGGGATACAGGAGAATGGAGGAACGGCGACGATATAAGGGTACATGGTTAGCACCCAATATTTTTTTTGTGGGGGGGGGGGGGGCACGAGGAGGTTGGCTGAGTCAGGTAGGAGACCTGAGCCAACTCCTTGTGCTTACTGTGGGGATCGTGTTACTGGTCAGGCACCGTGTTATGCGGTGGAACGCACGGTGTCTCCAGTGCGCTATTCTAGCCCGGTGCGTTCTATTCCAGCTCCTCGCATTGGCCGGGCTAGAATGAGCATCCAGCCAGGAAGGAGGGTGCCGGCTCAGCACTCCTGGTCTCCAGTATACCTCCTTGGACCAGGATATCCTGCGCCGGCTCAGCCCAGTGCGTTCTCTGCCAGCGCCCTGCATAAGCAGGGCGAAAATAAACATCCAGCCAGGACGGGTTGTGTCAGCTCCAGTACATTCTGTGCCTGCTCCCCGCACTCGCCCTGAGGTGCGTGTCACCAGCCCAGTACCACCATTGCCAACACCAAGCACCAGGCTTCCCGTGCGCCTCCAGGGTCCAGTACTCCCTGTTCCTGCTCCTCGCACTCTCCCTGAGGTGCGTGTCACCAGCCCAGTACCACCATTGCCAACACCAAGCACCAGGCTTCCCGTGCGCCTCCAGGGTCCAGTACTCCCTGTTCCTGCTCCTCGCACTCGCCCTGAGGTGCGTGACCCCAGCCCGGTACCACCAGTGCCGGCATCACGCACCAGGCCTATAGTGCGCCTCGGCAGTCCAGAGCGTCCGGCGACAGTACCCAGTCCAGAGCGTCCGGCGACAGTTCACAGACCGGAACCTCCAACGACGGGCCACAGACCAGAACCTCCAACGACGGTCCCCAGCTCGGGGTCTCCAGCGACGGTCCCCAGCCCGGGGTCTCTATCGAGGGTCCCCAGCCCTCAATTTAAAGAAGGGAGGCGGCGTCCAGAACCAAAGCCGCCACCAAGGTTAGATGCCCACCCAGACCCTCCCATATAGGTTTAGGTTTGCGGCCGGGAGTCCTCACCTTTGGGGGGGAGGTACTGTCACGCCCTGACTGTAGTTGTCTTTGTTTTCTTGATTATTTGGATTGGTCAGGGTGTGACAAGGGTGGTTTGTTTAGTTGTTGTCTTTTCTAGGGGTTTTTGTACATCTATGGGGTTTTGGTTTGTCTAGGTAAATGTATGTCTATGGTTGCCTAGATTGGTTCTCAATTAGAGGCAGCTGTTTATCGTTGTCTCTGATTGGGAACCATATTTAGGTAGCCATATTCCTTGGTTTATCTGTGGGTTATTGTCTATGTATAGTTGCCTGTGTCAGCACCAGTGTTTATATCTTCACGGTCGTTTTGTTAGTTTGTTTTAGTGTTCTTCCTTTAATAAAGAGGAATGTATTCTCATCAATCTGTGCCTTGGTCTCCTCGTCTGAGAAATGACTAAACAGTCAAATGTATGAAGTCACTACTGTAAGAGGCTCTGGATAAGAGTGTCTGCTAAATGACTAAACATTAAAATGTAAAAACAATAGGAGGTTAAACTAGTAGAATAAAGACAGCAGGCAGTTGCAGTTCAAGCTGTATTGAGTTGGCCTCTCCTCGTGGGAGACAAGCTGTATTGAGTTGGCCTCTCCTCGTGGGAGACAAGCTGTATTGAGTTGGCCTCTCCTCGTGGGAGACAAGCCTTATTGAGTTGGCCTCTCCTCGTGGGAGACAAGCTGTATTGAGTTGGCCTCTCCTCGTGGGAGACAAGCTGTATTGAGTTGGCCTCTCCTCGTGGGAGACAAGCTGTATTGAGTTGGCCTCTCCTCGTGGGAGACAAGCTGTATTGAGTTGGCCTCTCCTCGTGGGAGACAAGCTGTATTGAGTTGGCCTCTCCTCGTGGGAGACAAGCTGTATTGAGTATTTGAGTAAGCCTGGGACAGGGAGCATCCATCCCTAGTGTGAGGTCCAGGGCAGGGGGCAGGGATGCAGGGGTAGCTCCACTAAGCTGAGGTATCATGTTCCCCTCCTCTCCCCTTCCTGAAGCAGGGAGTCTCTCTCCCGTAACACTCAGTGCAGTCACCCTGAACTATCAGTGGACAGACAGGCTACTGTCTTCCTCTCCAAACAAAAACCTGGTGGAAGAGGGAATGCTTTCAGCCGCCGTGTAACAGACCAACACTCACATATAGAGAAACATGAGCGCACACACACACACACACACACACACACACACACACACACACACACACACACACACACACACACACACACACACACACACACACACACACACACACACACACAGAGAGAGAAACATGAGCATACACACACTCCCCTTCCAGCACCTAGACCACAGCAGCGGTCCTCCATCTCACTGGGCCATGCCTGTGTTTCCCCTGGCCCCAACAAAGAGGAGCAGAGGGGACATCATCCTAAATGGACCACATACTGAGGCTGGCCATCCCCTCAACGCTTTACACCTTGCTTCTCCAAACACAACACGGCTGGTTGTGATCTCTTTCCACCCCCCTCCCCCCCACCGTGTGTGTATGTGTATATGCATTGGGGGTGTACATGTTTCTCTCTGTGTGTGTGTGTGTGTGTGTGTGTGTGTGTGTGTGTGTGTGTGTGTGTGTGTGTGTGTGTGTGTGTGTGTGTGTGTGTGTGTGTGTGTGTGTGTGTGTGTGTGTGTGTGTGTGTGTGTGTTCTACCACCCAGTGTTCTAGGTCTTGGGTCTCAGCACCGCTCACTTGCAGTGTAAAAACACCCGCAGCTCTAGTGTGGCCAAAACACCGCCTGCGGCTCAACTCAAAGGCACCTTTTTACATTTTTAGATGTTATCTGCATGAAAGGGGGGATTACTCCTTCTCTACTCCTCTCCGGGAGAAGAGGGGAGGAGGGGAAGGTCTGTTCTACCCTTCCATTTATCTAGAGGAGGCCCGTCTTTGAACAATCAGTAAACATTTTAATCTGGCCTTCAGCCAAGCCGCCTCTAGTGTCCCGGAGTTTGAAAGAAAAAAATCAGGACCCCGACCAGCTGTTTGAGAGTTGGTGAAGGAGAGCGAGAAGGAGAGAGAGAGAGAGTGCTTTATTGTACATTAACAGAATGAATCTTGTCAACTGTCCTTTGATGTTCCTTCTTCTCTTTTTCTTTCCAGGCATCATCGCTTACACCGAGTATCTCTTTCTGCTCTGCATTCTGACAAGTGAGTCTCTCTATGCTCTACACTCTCTCTCTTTCTCTCTCTTCCACTCCCTCTCTTTCTCTCTATCACATACTCTTTCTATCTCTTTCTTTCCCTCTCTCTCACTCTCTTTCTCTCTCTATGTTCTACTCTCTGCCCTACCTCTCTCTCTCTCTCATGAAGAGGGGCTGGTGGTGCCCTCTGCTTACATTAAACACAAATCATTACTAAAGGCCAGCGTTGGTCTGTTAAAGTTTACAGTATGTCCCAGACATGGGCGGCCCACCCAAGATCTCCAGTCCCTGAAAAAATACAAAAATCTCCTGTACCTTACACTACGGTAGGTGGTCAAATCTACACTTACCCTGAAGAAGCTGCCAAGACACAGAAGGTCCTGAGTTAAGACAAGATAAGATAAAACACGAGTTAAGACAAGATAAGATAAAACACGAGTCAAGACAAGATAAGATAAAACACGAGTTAAGACAAGATAAGATAAAACACGAGTTAAGATAAGATAAGATAAAACATTAGTTGTTAGTTTGTTTTGTGTGATAATGCCTCCTTTTGTTAGCGCGTTCGGTATACATATCCAAATGCTCATTCTGGTCAGCGTTACGTCGGGCAAAAACTTCAAAAACGTATATTACAGGTCGAAGAAACATTTCAAACTAAGTACAGAATCAATCATTAGAATGTTAACATATAGCTTCAATAAAGTTCCAACCGGAGTATTCCTTTGTGTCTTGATGAGCAATGGAACGCAAGTGGATACCATGAGGAATGCGCGTGATCAGAAAATGGCTGACTGCCAGTCACCTGATAGATTCTGCTCTCATTCAGTCCCACAACACAGTAGAAGTCTCATTCAAATTCTATATACGGTTGACATCTAGTGGAAGCCCTAGGAAGTGCAACATCATTAATATCTCAAGGGGATTTCAATGGGAACTGTGGTAAATACCTACCAAGCTCAGATTTCTCACTTCCTGTTTTGATTTCTCCTCAGGATTTTGCCCGCCATATGAGTTCTGTTATACTCACAGACATCATTCAAACAGTTTTAGAAACTTTAGAGTGTTTTCTATCCAATACTACTAATAATATGCAGGCCGTTTACTCTGGGCAACTTATTCATCCAAGCTACTCAACACTGCCCCCCAGCCATAAGAAGTTTAAGACAATATAAGATAAAGCATGTGTTACAACAACATTGAAAATTGAGTGGCTTTGAGACAGGTGCTTAGCAGGTAGCCTAGCGGTTAGAGCATTGGGCCAATAACCGAAAGGTTGCTCGTTCGAATACCCGAGCCGACGATGTGAAAAATCTGTTGATGTGCCCTTGAGCAAGGCACTTAACCCTAATATGCTCCAGGGACGTTGCACCACCCTGTAAAACAACACATTTCACTGTACCTATCCAGTGTATGTGACAATGAAAGATATTATTTTGTAAATGAAGACTCAACACACATCTGCTCCCAACATTTCAACTCCTATAAATGTAGGTATTCATCATATAGGCCTTCATCAACATTGTTACAATAAAAACACACTTGGAGGCATATATTGCTTTGCCTGCGCCCCAAATGGCACCCAATTCGCTATATAGTGCACTACTTCTGTCCATGGCCCTGGGGAAAAAAAGTGGTGCACTACATAGGGAATAGGATGCTATTTGGGACGTAGGCTTGAGACTGGCGTTGACAGTCTGTGCAGATAAATCTCCAGCCACACTCTGAGGTGCTGCTCTGCTGTTGTTGCTCACTGAGGGTCTAACGAGGCAATGAGGCATCTCAGTCATCGCTGCGACACACACTTTGCGTGGTAACCCAGCGCTGGAGTAATATTGACATAGCACTTGCCAAGATGAGAGAGAAAGATCAACAGGTATGCATGTACATTGTACCCCCAAGCTGACAAGGTACAAATCTGTTGTTCTGCCCCTGAACAGGCAGTTAACCCACTGTTCCTAGACCGTCATTGAAAATAAGAATTTGTTCTTAACTGACTTGCCTAGTTAAATAAAGGTCAAATAAAAATAAATTTAGCAGACGCTCTTATCCAAAGCGACTTAAAGGGGCCGTTAAGGTTAAGTGCCTCGCGCAAGGGCACATCTACAGATGTTTCACCTAGTCGGCTCACGGATTCAAACCAGTGACCTTTGGGTAAAGATGAATTCATGGATATCATTTCAACAGTAGTGACGTAGTGAGATATGTGGGATGGTAACAATGATAACACAGACAACTGTGTCAAATTACATTGATGTGTTTGAGCAAAACAGACCTTGCCATCACCTGGATACACTGATAGCAGAACACATAATGACTTGAGTCCAGTCCCTGTGGTGTTGAGATCACTCATCTTTCTAGACATCTAGTAGTCCATTCAGTCCCTACGGTGTGGAGATTAGTCATCTTCATACCTCCTCCTCTTCCTCAGAGCCCCACGCAGGCTTCAAGATCGCCTTCAACATGTTCGACGCCGACGGCAACCAGATGGTTGACAAGAGGGAGTTCCTAGTGGTGAGTTACCCTTACTGCTCCCTTAATAAATAAAGAATTGGATTTGAATAATGCATTTAACAGTTTTATGTGTCAAGAAGATAACTGCTGCACACTGTTGATCTCACACATCATCCCTCTCCTCTCCTCTCCTCTCCTCTCCTCTCCTCTCCTCTCCTCTCCTCTCCTCTCCTCTCCTCTCCTCTCCTCTCCTCTCCTCTCTAGCTGCAGGAGATCTTCAGGAAGAAAAATGAGAAGAAGGGGAGGAAAGGAGATGTGGAGAAGTCAGCTCAGCTGGTAAGAGCAAACAAGAGGGAGAGAGAGTATATTTGTGATTGTATGTATGTGTCAGTGTGTGTGTGTGCGTGTCGTGCATGCATGCATGTGTTCTAGCTAATTTCCCCCACAGCAAGCGGCAGGACCAGCCTCTCCCAACAGTATCTCTCACCCCAAGTCAAACAACAATGTCTGTTTTATTTAGTTTCTGTTATGCTATTGAAAGTGTCTTTACAAATAATTATACACCAAGAATAGATCATAAATCTGTCTTGCCTACTACTTACTAGAGCTACATACTGTGTACTAATACTACATACTATTTATAATGTTCTGTTTAGTGAAAACGAATGCAGTAAGCGACACGTATCAACATACTAGACTCACCTATACTGAGATCTAATGTGCGACCGTGTTGTTTCCCTCCATTGGTTTATTTTGGTAGCACCTCCCCTTATCTCATTATCAGGTGAATATCAGCTGTTGTCAAACACACGTGGGTCTGAAAAGACACGTATCTCTCTCAACAGCATGCAGCGAATTCTACTAGTGAAAAGACAAAATGAGTATGACATCCTGGCATTGAAAACTTGGAACATTTCATACACTATAAAATGTTCTATTTTCACATACCCAAAGTGCCTACTATTTAGAACGCAGGTACGGGCATTTGGACACAGCCCACGTGTGTTGTACTTGTTATCAATACTGATTTGAGGGGTCAAAGACATCATATTTGAGGAAAACAAATATTTATCTTACAGTATAATATGACATTAAAACATCAACCTCCAAGCATGTTCAGGACTTGTTTTGTCGCCACACTTCACACACACACACTACAGAGAGTGCATTCGGTTCACTTTGAAGTTAAGATCCCTCTCGCTTACGTCAGGACCGGTGGGAGACGAGCAGAGCCAAAATGGCCTCCTTTCCCAGTGTTTTGTGGATGGGTGACATCTCCCGTAAGCAGCCCATGTGGCCCAACATAAACAAGACGATCTGATAGAGAGATAAGAGGGGATGAGAGGGGATTGTGGGAGTTTCTGTGGCTTTAGCTTCAGAGGGACCAGACACACTTAGCCAGACGGCTCCTCGGAGGGGCACAGCTGAGGAATGTTGTTTAAAGACTGGGTCCTAAATGGCACCCTACAGAGGTAGGATCTTCATTTGAGCCAGTTTGTTACAGCAGGAAAATAATCCTGCAGCAACAGGAAATGTGAATTATGTGTATTATATTGAATGGCCATTTTTGTCGGGGTTGATACATTTTCCGTAAGGGAAAATCAGGTCGGACATTTCAAAGTGGAAACACTACAATACACTACAAGTTTAACATTTCCTTCAGTTCTCCTGCAACAGTGTGATCAAATTAAGATCCTACATCTGTATTCCCTTTAAAGTGCCCTACTCAATTTCCTATAGACGGGTTGTCTGACAACGTCACGGAAATGATGAATGATGGTGATGAAATGATGATTCTGAACGGTCAGATAGCGAGCAACAATGACAACAAGCTGCCATGTGGGGAATCGTGGGTTGTTCGTTTCATCTTGTTATTAATACCATGTCTTGTTTTGACTGGTCATGTCTATGCTAATATGGCAAAAATAACAAGTGCTTATTGTGCAAATGTATTTATGTTTTCAATAAACATTGGAGACTAAATATAGTTTACATGTTGTCAACAGTCTAAGCCAACCCAGTCTGTTTTGCCCCATAGTTGCGCACGCCTCGGTTTTGCTGCTAAACAACCAACTTTCTATATAGTGCACTACTTTTGCACCCTATTCCCTATATAGTGCACTCATTTTGACCAGAGCCCATAGTCAATATAAGTGCGCTTTATACAGGTGTAGGATCTTAATTAGAGCTAGTTTGCTACAGCCTGAAAATAATCCTGCATCAACAGGAAATGTGAATTATTATGTGGATTGATACCTTTTTGTTTGGCCAAATAAAGTCTGACATTTTAAAGTGGAAATTACAAACTTCAGAATCCTTTTTAAAACTCAAATGCAACTACAAGTTTGCACTTCCTGCTGTGCATGAGAATTCTCAGCAATTAAGATCCTACATCTGTTGGGAACAAGGGGCCATTTCAGACACAGCCCAGATGGTCTAATATGTGGCCCGCTGATCCTCCGTGCCCCTTCAATAACAGAATCAGATACGCTGTCTCTTTAACGTTAGGATAACGTTATGCTAATGGTGTGTGTATGTTAAGGTGCCATGTGAATGATACAATCATATGGTGCTATCTGTGGCAATCTGACGGTATGTTTTGGGAGCTGTATGACCAGTGTGGCACGTTGTGAACACACACTTTATCCTTTACATAGTGGATGTCCCAAATGGCACCCTATTCCATATGTGGTGCACTACTTTTGACCAGGGCTCTGGGTCAAAAGTAGGTCACGTTCTAGGAAACAGGGTGCCATTTTGGATGCAAGCGTCATTTACTTTATGGTAGAAATATGACCTATAGAGAAGTAATACCTGTAGAGCACGTTGTGTTATGTTGTGTAGCTACAAGTGTGTTGGTTTACGGTAGCAGTACTCCTGTTGTGCATTTGAGCCAGTGTGTCTCTCCTTGCATGCATCTATTCTAACATGTGACCTTTCTCTTCTTCCTCTTCTTCCTCCTCCTCTTCATCCTCCTCCTTTTTGACCGCATGCCGTGTCGTCCTCCTCCTCGTCTCTCTTTGTAAAAGAGTATGCAGCTCTATGGATATCAGGTTGCTCCCATCAACAGCGTATGTATCAACCCAACCGCGCCCGAAATGGCACCCTATTCCCTATATAGTGCACTACTATTGTCCAAAAGTATTGCGTTAGTGAATAGGGAGCCATTTCGGACACACCTGTGTACCTTTGTACCTACCTGGTCTAAACTCTGTATATCTAGATCTATAGAAATAGAGTGAAATAGATAGAAATCCATTGAAATAGACCTTCCTTGTGTTCTGGCTGTCTGTCATATTGACTGAGTGATTGATTGAGGAGGGGTGGAGGGGTGGTGGAGGAGTAACGATTCTAGGGGTCAGAGAGAGGGGCGTCAACAAAAGAGGATGATTTGATTTAGAATGACTAAGAAACACTCTGGCTTAAAATAGAACCGGGGGAGGGGGGGAGGGGGGGGGGTGTTGGCAAATAGTATGGATAGTAGAGTGAGCACACATTTTGAAGTAAGCACCTTACATGTAAGTACCCTCAATGAAGTAGGCAGACTAGTAAGAACCCTGTGCAAATAAGATCACTCTAGTGATGTAATAACCCTATGAAGTAAACACAGTCATTATGATGTAATAACCCTATGAAGTAAACACAGTCCTTATGATGTAATCACTCTATGAAGTAAACACAGTCCTTATGATGTAATAACCCTATGAAGGAAACACAGTCCTTATGATGTAATCACTCTATGAAGTAAACACAGTCCTTATGATGTAATAACCCTATGAAGTAAACACAGTCCTTATGATGTAATGACCCTATGAAGTAAACACAGTCCTTATGATGTAATAACCCTATGAAGTAAACACAGTCCTTATGATGTAATAACCCTATGAAGTAAACACAGTCCTTATGATGTAATAACCATATGAAGTAAACGCAGTCCTTATGATGTAAGCACACTATGAAGTAAACACAGTCCTTATGATGTAAGCACACTATGAAGTAAACACAGTCCTTATGATATAAGCACACTATGAAGTAAACACAGTCCTTATGATGTAATAACCCTATGAAGTAAACACAGTCCTTATGATATAAGCACACTATGAAGTAAACACAGTCCTTATGATGTAAGCACACTATGAAATAAACACAGTCCTTATGATGTAATAACCCTATGAAGTAAACACAGTCCTTATGATGTAAGCACACTATGAAGTAAACACAGTCCTTATGATATAAGCACACTATGAAGTAAACACAGTCCTTATGATGTAATAACCCTATGAAGTAAACACAGTCCTTATGATGTAAGCACACTATGAAGTAAACACAGTCCTTATGATGTAAGCACACTATGAAATAAACACAGTCCTTATGATGTAATAACCCTATGAAGTAAACACAGTCCTTATGATGTAATAACCCTATGAAGTAAACACAGTCCTTATGATGTAATGACCCTATGAAGTAAACACAGTCCTTATGATATAAGCACACTATGAAGTAAACACAGTCCTTATGATATAAGCACACTATGAAGTAAACACAGTCCTTATGATGTAATAACCATATGAAGTAAACGCAGTCCTTATGATGTAATAACCCTATGAAGTAAACACAGTCCTTATGATATAAGCACACTATGAAGTAAACACAGTCCTTATGATATAAGCACACTATGAAGTAAACACAGTCCTTATGATGTAATAACCCTATGAAGTAAACGCAGTCCTTATGATGTAATAACCCTATGAAGTAAACACAGTCCTTATGATATAAGCACACTATGAAGTAAACACAGTCCTTATGATGTAATAACCATATGAAGTAAACGCAGTCCTTATGATATAAGCACACTATGAAGTAAACACAGTCCTTATGATGTAAAGTAAACACAGTCCTTATGATGTAATAACCTAAAGTAAACACAGTCCTTATGATGTATGATGTACACTATGAAGTAAACACAGTCCTTATGATGTAAGCACACTATGAAGTAAACACAGTCCTTATGATGTAAGCACACTATGAAGTAAACACAGTCCTTATGATGTAAGCACACTATGAAGTAAACACAGTCCTTATGATATAAGCACACTATGAAGTAAACACAGTCCTTATGATATAAGCACAGTCCTTATGATGTAAACACAGTCCAGTCCTTATGATGTAATAACCCTATGAAGTAAACACAGTCCTTATGATGTAATAACCCTATGAAGTAAACACAGTCCTTATGATGTAATGACCCTATGAAGTAAACACAGTCCTTATGATATAAGCACACTATGAAGTAAACACAGTCCTTATGATATAAGCACACTATGAAGTAAACACAGTCCTTATGATATAAGCACACTATGAAGTAAACACAGTCCTTATGATGTAATAACCATATGAAGTAAACGCAGTCCTTATGATGTAATAACCCTATGAAGTAAACACAGTCCTTATGATATAAGCACACTATGAAGTAAACACAGTCCTTATGATATAAGCACACTATGAAGTAAACACAGTCCTTATGATGTAATAACCCTATGAAGTAAACACAGTCCTTATGATGTAATAACCCTATGAAGTAAACACAGTCCTTATGATATAAGCACACTATGAAGTAAACACAGTCCTTATGATGTAAGCACACTATGAAGTAAACACAGTCCTTATGATGTAAGCACACTATGAAGTAAACACAGTCCTTATGATATAAGCACACTATGAAGTAAACACAGTCCTTATGATGTAAGCACACTATGAAGTAAACACAGTCCTTATGATATAAGCACACTATGAAGTAAACACAGTCCTTATGATATAAGCACACTATGAAGTAAACACATACCTTATGATATAAGCACACTATGAAGTAAACACAGTCCTTATAATATAAGCACACTATGAAGTAAACACAGTCCTTATGATATAAGCACACTATGAAGTAAACACATACCTTATGATATAAGCACACTATGAAATACACAGTCCGGATGTAAGCACACTCTATGAAGTAAGTGTGTGCACTGTATAGGGAATAGGGTGCCATTTGAGACGTAGCCAGTGATAGTCAGTGTTCGATTCCAGGTTAACCCATAGAGGACTCTCTCTCAGATCAATAGGCTGTCTACGTGGTCATGTTTAGACTATAGCCCTGTCTCTCACTCAGCCTTAATGCACATTTCCCTCCACTCACTGTGGGGGAGTGAAGGAGCATAATGGTCTATACTCAAACACAGCCCCAGAACCAGGCCACTGTCTGTCCCCCTACAGAGGAGCAGACGTCTCCCTCCTGTCACTAACCCGATGGACGACAGGCCAGTACAACCTGTGATGTTCAATGGCCGCCCCTGTATTCCCCTATAGACAGAGACAAGACAGGTGGCCAATCACTGCATTCCCCTATAGAGAGAGACAAGACAGGTGGGCCAATCACTGTGTTCCCCTATAGAGAGAGACAAGACAGGTGGGCCAATCACTGCATTCCCCTATAGACAGAGACAAGACAGGTGGCCAATCACTGCATTCCCCTATAGAGAGAGACAAGACAGGTGGGCCAATCACTGCATTCCCCTATAGAGAGAGACAAGACAGGTGGGCCAATCACTGCATTCCCCTATAGACAGAGACAAGACAGGTGGCCAATCACTGCATTCCCCTATAGACAGAGACAAGACAGGTGGCCAATCACTGTATTCCCCTATAGACAGAGACAAGACAGGTGGCCAATCACTGTGTTCCCCTATAGACAGAGATAAGACAGGTGGGCCAATCACTGTATTCCCCTATAGACAGAGACAGGTGGGCCAATCACTGCATTCCCCTATAGAGAGAGACAAGACAGGTGGCCAATCACTGTATTCCCCTATAGACAGAGACAAGACAGGTGGCCAATCACTGTATTCCCCTATAGACAGAGACAAGACAGGTGGCCAATCACTGTATTCCCCTATAGAGAGAGACAAGACAGGTGGCCAATCACTGTATTCCCCTATAGAGAGAGACAAGGCAGGTGGGCCAATCACTGTGTTCCCCTATAGAGAGAGACAAGACAGGTGGCCAATCACTGCATTCCCCTATAGACAGAGACAAGACAGGTGGCCAATCACTGCATTCCCCTATAGAGAGAGACAAGACAGGTGGGCCAATCACTGTGTTCCCCTATAGAGAGAGACAAGACAGGTGGCCAATCACTGTATTGGATGTGTGCTATAGATGAGGTTTCAACACTCTTCTGTTGGTTGTGCTTCAGTCTGTACACACATTGTGAGTGGTTTATACTTAACGACTTTAGTTGAGTGATTTCAAAGTTATAGTCATGTCGGTTGACTGGAGCGAAGGAAAACGGAATGGAGTCAAATGATGTCTTGTTAAATGTCTGACTCATCTGAGGGAAGTGGGAGGTAGGAGAGTCGTAAAACATTCCCCCTGTCTAGAAATCCAGTGTTGGATTGTGTCATTGCATCAAATCTCTTTGATACGATGACAAATCATTCTACTATAATAGCGATAACACTGTGAGGCTGGTCATTATTTAAATGTTACTGTGATCCGTCTTCTATACGATTAGCATATCACTAAGCCAATTCCTCCCATTTTGTGATGAAATTTTTCATTTGGCCTTTGATTGATTGTCAATTTCAAACGAGATGGAGAGAAATGATCATGGTCGTTCCTTCATTTCATCCTCTCTTCCCTCCTTTAGTTGTCCTCTGTTTTTCTTGTACGATGTTTGTGCTTCTGGTAAAAACTCCTGCAGGTGGTTAAAAAAGACAGTCGTCAGTTTGTGGCCCGGAGCTATTGGGACGTTCTGAGGCGCGGCGCCAGTCAAGCCCTGTTCTCAGACCTGGCAGAGGTACACCTGTCCTCTGTCCACCCTTCCTCCCTCGTTTCTTTCTTCTTTTCCGCCATCTATCCCTCCATCCCTCTGTCATTCGCAGCATAGATCCATTTAGCAGTTCTCAGACCTGGCAGAGGTATACTGGTCCTCTGTCCATTTAGTCAATTTGTGTCTCTCATACCCGACCATCCCTCTCTTGGTTTCTAGTGGTTCTTTTAGTCACTTGATCCCATCCCTCCTTTGACTGGAAAAGGTAAAAACTCTTCCCTTGGCTTTGACCCATCCATCCATAGCCATAGGACAGCTCTGTCACTGTGTAGTCTATTGTTCTTTCTGTATTAGATTCTTAGATTCAGATGCTGTGTTTTTGTTTTATGGTTATAAAACCTATTTGTTTCTCTTGTGTTTCATGCTTATCGATGTTACCTTCCGCCACCTCTCTGTGTTGGGTCCTGGTGGTTGTTGTTGTCCCCTGCATGTCAGCCCCCGTTTGTCAAGAAAATACCGTTAGAAAACGTTCTTAGCATAAAATACAGTGACGACCTGCTGAGCTACAAAGTGTTATACCAAAACAACATCATCATTCTAGCACCGCACACATACTGCACTACCACTACACACACACACACACACACACACACACTTTAGATCATTGCTGTCCGTCTACAATTGAGCACGGCTGACTTGGCAGTCCAGTGTTTCTCAGCCTGACGACTTGTTTGGCAGCCTATTTGTTGGCTAATAGGTGGCTAGCAGCGGAAGCAGAGGAGAGACAATAACACTGGGAGACTGCAGGAGATCATGGAGATGACCTGTATTTACATAGACTGAACCCTTTCATCTAGAGGCTATCAAAGAGAGAGGGGAGAGAGAGAGAGAGAGAGAGAGAGAGAGAGAGAGGAGGGATGTGTGTTTAACTCCTATTCAGGTTCTCTATCATGATGAGTCTCCCATTAGGCCCCCTGTGTTTGTCTGTGTCAGAAAGGACTGTCTGGCTGGCTGACTCTTCAGCCCTCCAATAACAGGTCTAATGTGTTATTCAGGAGAGGGAGGGAGGGAGGGAGGGAGGGAGAGGGAGGGAGGGAGGGAGGGAGGGAGGAGGGAGGAGGGAGGGAGGGAGGGAGGAGAGAGGGAGGGAGGGAGGGAGGAGAGAGAGAGGGAGAGAGAGAGAGAGAGAGAGAGAGAGAGAGAGAGACATTTAGGGGTTGACATCAGTAATCACTGTTTTTCACCTCTGTTCTGAGATCAAAGGCCACAGCGGGGACACACACACACACAAACACACACACAAACCAGGTGCTGACTCGCACGCCTGGTGGGCGTGATAACCATTATGTCGTCGATAGCGATGAGCTCACATACTCGCGCTCCCCAGCTTCCAGGAACCGAGAGGCGTCAGGTCGTGATCTCACTCTTCCAGGAGAGAGAGAGGGAGAGAAAGAAAGAGAGGGAAAGAGAGAGAGATGGGTGGTAGAAAGGAGAGGAAGTAAACACGTGTATTGTCTAGTCTGGGCGCAAAGAGAATGTGTCATATAGGGGCTTGCCTTTTGAAGAAGAAGCTAGTCATTTCACCATATATATTTTACAAGTTTAGTCCTTTTGCAAAAATAAACACATCCTCAAACCAGAGATGCCGTGAGATATAAGAAGTTGTATGTTTTATAGGGAAGCCACTTGAAGGAGATAGTCCATTTAAGTATGACAGAGTGATACTTAATTTCTATGTAAAGCTATACAAAACAAAAATATAAACACATGCAAAGTGTTGGGCCAATGTTTCATGAGCTGAAATAAAATATCCCAGAAATGTTCCATACTCACAAAAAGCTTTGTTCTCTTAAATGTGCACAAATTTGTTCATCCCTGTTAGTGAGCATTTCTCTTTTGCCAAGATAATCCATCCACCTGACAGGTGTGGCATATCAAGAAGCTGATTAAACAGCATGGTCATTACAAAGGTGCACCTTGTGCTGGGGACAACAAAAGGCCACTTTGAATTGTGCAGTTTTGTCACATAACACAATGCTACAGATGTCTCAAGTTTTGAGGGAGCATGCAATTGACGTGCTGACTGCAGGAATGTCCACCAGAGCTGTTGCCAGATAATTTCATGTTAATTTCTCTACCATAAGCCACCTCCGACGTCATTTTAGAGAATTTGGCATGACATCCAACAGGCCTCACAACCCCAGACCAGGTGTAACCACACCAGCCCAGAACCTCCACAACCCCAGACCAGGTGTAACCACACCAGCCCAGAACCTCCACAACCCCAGACCAGGTGTAACCACACCAGCCCAGAACCTCCACAACCCCAGACCAGGTGTAACCACACCAGCCCAGAACCTCCACAACCCCAGACCAGGTGTAACCACACCAGCCCAGAACCTCCACAACCCCAGACCAGGTGTAACCACACCAGCCCAGAACCTCCACAACCCCAGACCAGGTGTAACCACACCAGCCCAGAACCTCCACAACCCCAGACCAGGTGTAACCACACCAGCCCAGAACCTCCACAACCCCAGACCAGGTGTAACCACACCAGCCCAGAACCTCCACATCAGGCTTCTTCACCTGAGGGATCATCTGAGACCAGCCACCCAGACAGCTGATGAAACTGAGACGCATTTCTGTCTGTAATAAAGCCCTTTTGTGGGGAAAAACCCATCCTTATTGGCTGGGCCTGGCTCACGAGTGGGTGGGCCTATGCCCTCCCAGGCCACCCCATGGCTGCGCCCCTGCCCAGTCATGTGAAATCCATAGATCAGGGCCTAATAGATTTATTTCAATTTCATGATATCCTTATATAAAATGTGTCTAAGTAAAATCTGAAATTGTATGTTGCGTTTATATTTTTGTTCGGTATATAATTAGTATAAGAATCTAAAAGTTACACAACTGAAACAGACTGATAAGTGTTAGTTAGTTTTTACAGTGACGTAATGCTACTAAACATGATTTTCTTTGAGAGACACTGACTCGTCCCTATACAGCATGTGAAATAGACCTATCCTTACATGATTTCCCCATTATCTTTTAGTTGCATTGTTTTTAAATTCCATCCCTGGGGAGTACATTTTAATTCTACACAGTATGATGTTTCCAAACAACATCTGGCTTTGGCCGTGAAAAGTTCCTTCATTTGGGCCGTCAAGCGGAACGACGACAATGTCTCTTCTTTCAATTCTGTTCTTTTTTCCTTTGAATAATTTTTCCCGTTCCCTGGTGGATTAGGACTTTAGACTAAAGGTATTGGACATTTGCCAGCCTGGTCTCAGATCAGTTTTATGTTGTCTTGTCACAGTTGACTCAACCTTGGCGAGACAGCACGGACTGACCTGGGACCAGTTTAATTAGCCGTATAGCATCGTGAAGCTACTGCTGAATCTGAACATGGCTGAATGCAGTCTCCTCCTATGGAGAAGGATATGATGAGAGTTTGCCAATGCCAGTTACACTCTGCCTTCAGCATGACGCCGGATTGGTTGGATTGGGGGAAGGGTGGGGCATGGCGGGGAGAGGGACCAAACCTATTGGCCCATTTGGTTTTTATTACAATCATCGATCGATATCGCCCTCTATGGGCCCTTGGAAGCTCAGACAGGGTTCCTCGGGATTTGGCCTGTATCCGTTATTATGTGATAAAGCCCAGTCATATAAACACCTTTTTCTGAATTATCCCCTCCTACACACACACACGCCGATACACCCCCCTTCCCCCCTTTCTGGAATTTTCCGACTCCCCGGGATTAAGGTGGTGTTAAACAGCGGATTACAAAACCGCGGTAAATACATAAACATCCCAAATACACCCTAATTGGTTTCAAATATCCCAGATCCCTTACAAAGCCCACGCAGAAGAGAGGGGAGGGATATTTTGTACACAGAGAGAGTGGTTTAGAGGGCAGAAAGAAAGAAAACATGAAAGAATTCATAATTACTTCAAAGACACCTGATTATGTTACAGTCTTTTAGAAAAAGGTGGAATCTTGCTCACATTCTTGTACACATTTCTGTTGCGGTGGGTTTTCTGTTCTGCTGTGGTTTTCTATGTGTGGTGTTTGGGGGTTTGAACAGAAATGCATGGGATGTGGTGGCATATGTGCCTGTCTCAGCTAAAATGACAGTGTGTCGTCTGTCTCCTCCGCTCTCTCTCTTTCTCCTCCTTCTCTCTGTGTGTCTAAAGGCATGTCTTTGTGTGTGTCTGTCTGTCCGTCTGTCTATAGCCTTACCTGTCTGTGTGCTGTCCTGTCCTGTCTGTCTGTCTGTCACACTGCTGGCTGCAACACTACCATTTATCAGTCTGGGCTGCACAGGAATATCCGATCTACACACCATCCGATAGCCCTAATCCAATATGTCTACTAACAGCTATAACACACGGATGGTTTGGTTTGGAGATCAGTCGATCTGTGCAGGTGCTGCTCAGACTCAAGCCTTGTTGTGAACACTTGGTGAAGCTGATTGATTAATTGACTTGACTGACTGTTGTTGCCCCGTTGATGCACCTCACATGTGACTGGCTGGTTGTTCGGTACGATGGCTGCCATCTTGGATTCATGACTCCACCCACACGGACCGGTCCCCACTCCTCATTCAATCAGAGAGTGTGTTGTATGTCAGTCACTGCATTGTTTTTCTTTTCTCCCCGTCCCCTCTGCCCCTGTCTGGCCAATGGGATGTCAGCGTGCGGAGGAGGGTATGATGATTGACACCACACTGCTGGTGCACTTCTTTGGGAAGAAGGGGAAGGCGGAGCTGACTTTTGACGACTTCTACAGGTATCGCCATGCCGATTAAGTGATTTGTCCTAATAGAGCCCTATAAAATGATGGTCTGTGGAACATAGTTAATCTACTCTGTCGCTTGTTTCAGTTTTACTGCTCTCTCATACTCAGATATAGTATTCAGTTACTCTCACACACGTACTGCACTACCATAGGTACGTACTGCACTACCATAGACACATACTGCGATACCATAGACACATACTGCACTACCATAGACACATACTGTACTACCATAGACACGTACTGCACTACCATAGACACGTACTGCACTACCATAGACTCATACTGCACTACCATAGACACATACTGTACTACCATAGACATGTACTGCACTACCATAGACACATACTGCACTACCATAGACACATACTGCACTACCATAGACACATACTGCACTACCATAGACACATACTGCGATACCATAGGTACGTACTGCACTACATAGGTACGTACTGCACTACCATAGACACATACTGCACTACCATAGACACATACTGCACTACCATAGACGTACTGCACTACCATAGGTACTGCACTACCATAGACACGTACTGCACTACCATAGACACATACTGCACTACCATAGACACATACTGCACTACCATAGACACGTACTGCACTACCATAGACACATACTGCACTACCATAGACACGTACTGCACTACCATAGACACATACGTACATAGACACATACTGCACTACCATAGACACGTACCACTACCATACTGCACTACCATAGACACATACTGCACTACCATAGACACACGTACTGCACTACCATAGACACATACTGACACTACCATAGACACATACTGCACTGCCACTACCACTACCAGACACATACTGCACTACCATAGACACATACTGCACTGCACTACCATAGACACATACTGCACTACCATAGACACATACTGCACTACCATAGACACATACTGCACTACCATAGACACATACTGCACTACCATAGACACATACTACCATAGACACGTACTGCACTACCATAGACACATACTGCACTACCATAGACACCATAGACACATACTGCACTACCATAGACACATACTGCACTACCATAGACACATACTGCACTACCATAGACACATACTGCACTACCATAGACACGTGCACTACCATAGACACATACTGCACTACCATAGACACATACTGCACTACCATAGACACGTACTGCACTACCATAGACACATACTGCACTACCATAGACACGTACTGCGATACCATAGACACATACTGCACTACCATAGACACATACTGCACTACCATAGACACATACTGCACTACCATAGACACATACTGCACTACCATAGACACATACTGCACACACATACTGCACTACCATAGACACATACTGCACTACCATAGACACATACTGCACTACCATAGACCATAGCACATACTGCACTACCATAGACACATACTGCACTACCATAGACACATACTGCACTACCATAGACACATACTGCACTACCATAGACACATACTGCACTACCATAGACACATACTGCACTACCATAGACACATACTGCACTACCATAGCACTGCACCCATAGACACATACTGCACTACCATAGACACATACTGCACTACCATAGACACATACTACTGACACTACCATAGACACATACTGCACTACTGCACTACCATAGACACATACTGCACTACCATAGACACATACTGCACTACCATAGACACATACTGCACTACCATAGACACATACTGCACTACCATAGACACATACTGCACTACCATAGACACATACTGCACTACCATAGACACATACTGCACTACCATAGACACATACTGCACTACCATAGACACATACTGCACTACCATAGACACATACTGCACTACCATAGACACGTACTGCACTACCATAGACACATACTGCACTACCATAGACACATACTGCACTACCATAGACAGACACATACTGCACTACTGCACTACCATAGACACATACTGCACTACCATAGACACATACTGCACTACCATAGACACGTACTGCACTACCATAGACACATACTACCATAGACACATACTGCACTACCATAGACACATACTGCACTACCATAGACACATACTGCACTACCATAGACACATACTGCACTACCATAGACACGCACTGCGATACCATAGACACATACTGCACTACCATAGACACATACTGCGATACCATAGACACATACTGCACTACCATAGACACATACTGCACTACCATAGACACATACTGCACTACCATAGACACATACTGCACTACCATAGACACATACTGCACTACCATAGACACATACTGCACTACCATAGACACATAGACACATACTGCACTACCATAGACACATACTGCACTACCATAGACACATACTGCACTACCATAGACACATACTGCACTACCATAGACACATACTGACACATACTGCACTACCATAGACACATACTGCACCATAGACACATACTGCACTACCATAGACACGTACTGCACTACCATAGACACATACTGCACTACCATAGACACATACTGCACTACCATAGACACGTACTGCACTACCATAGACACATACTGCACTACCATAGACACATACTGCACTACCATAGACACATACTGCACTACCATAGACACATACTGCACTACCATAGACACATACTGCACTACCATAGACACATACTGCACTACCATAGACACATACTGACACACATACTGCACACATACTGCACTAGACACTGTACTGCATACTGCACTACCATAGACACATACTGCACTACCATAGACACATACTGCTGCACTACTACCATAGACACATACTGCACTACCATAGACACACTACTGCACTACCACCATAGACACATACTGCACTACCATAGACACACTACTGCACTACCATAGACACATACTGCACTACCATAGACACATACTGCACTACCATAGACACTACCTACCATAGACACATACTGCACTACCATAGACACTGCACTACTGCACTACCATAGACACATACTGCACTACCATAGACACATACTGCACTACCATAGACACGTACTGCACTACCATAGACACATACTGCACTACCATAGACACATACTGCACTACCATAGACACATACTGCACTACCATAGACACATACTGCACTACCAAAGACACATACTGCACTACCATAGACACGCACTGCGATACCATAGACACATACTGCACTACCATAGACACATACACTACCATAGACACTACCATAGACACATACTGCACTACCATAGACACATACTGACACTACCATAGACACATACTGCACTACCATAGACACATACTGACTACATACTGCACTACCATAGACACGTACTGCACTACCATAGACACATACTGCACTACCATAGACACATACTGCACTACCATAGACACATACTGTACTAGACACATACTGCACTACCATAGACACATACTGCACTACCATAGACACATACTGCACTACCATAGACACATACTGCACTACCATAGACACGTACTGCGATACCATAGACACATACTGCACTACCATAGACACATACTGCGATACCATAGACACATACTGCACTACCATAGACACATACTGCACTACCATAGACACATACTGCCATAGACACATACTGCATAGACACATACCATAGACACATACTGCACTACCATAGACACGCACTGCGATACCATAGACACATACTGCACTACCATAGACACATACTGCGATACCATAGACACATACTGCACTACCATAGACACATACTGTACTACCATAGACACATATTGCACTATCATAGACACATACTGCACTACCATAGACACATACTGCACTACCATAGACACATACTGCACTACCATAGACACATACTGCACTACCATAGACATGTACCTTCTCTCTGTCTCTTGGTCCTCTCTCTCTCCCCCAGGTTCATGGATAACCTCCAGACAGAGGTTTTGGAGATAGAGTTCCTGACCTACTCTAAAGGCATGACCACCATCAGTGAGGAGGACTTTGCCCGCATCCTGCTGCGTTACACCAACGTAGAGAACATCAGCAGTTACCTGGACAACGTCCGCCAGAGCATCCCTGACGAGAAGGTAGAGGAACACACACACATGAGAAAGTAGAGGAATAATCACACATGAGAAGGTAGAGGAACACACACACATGAGAAGGTAGAGGAACACACACACATGAGAAGGTAGAGGAACACACACACATGAGAAGGTAGAGGAACACACACACATGAGAAGGTAGAGGAACACACACATGAGAAGGTAGAGGAACACACACACATGAGAAGGTAGAGGAACACACACACATGAGAAGGTAGAGGGACACACACACACACATGAGAAGGTAGAGGAACACACACACATGAGAAGGTAGACTACATCTAGAACCTTGAACCATAGCATGACACGACTGTGGTCAAGCACTCTATCCTCTACTTTCCCCTCCCTCCCCCCTCCCTCCCTCCCTCCCTCCCTCCTCTCTCTCTCTCTCTCTCTCTCCTCTCTCCCTCTCTCTCTCCTCTCTCCCTCTTCTACTTCCACATTTCACAAAGTGTCTCAGTAGGAATGTTGAACTACGATCAGTATAGCCTTTTAGCTCATAATGAATGAGGTTATAGGGCCAGGTGGGGTCCTGATCCTAGATCAGAACTTCTACTCTGAGATTCTTTGAGGAAACAGGCCCTGTACTGGTCTGTCTCTCTCTTTCTTCCACAACCCACACTTTCTGTTCACCTCCCTTTACTCTCTCACCCCTTTAACCTCCTCCATGTCTCTCCCATCACCCCACTCCCCCTCTTAGCCCTTCCTGCCCCACCTGACCCCCTGACCCCTATTCCCCCCTCCTACCCTCTATATTTGTGTTCCCACCTTGTCATGGTCCTCCGGGCACTGTGTCTTCTTCTCTCTACACCTGAACGCACCACTGGCCCATCAGTTAGATCAACTAGAGATAGTGAATCCGTTACATCTGACACTTACACCTGACAGCCAGTTGTAAGGACCAGTGTAATCTGACGGGCCAACACCTGAAGGCCAGTTGTAAGGACCAGTGTAATCTGACGGGCCAACACCTGAAGGCCAGTTGTAAGGACCAGTGTAATCTGACGGGCCAACACCTGAAGGCCAGTTGTAAGGACCAGTGTAATGTGACGGGCCAACACCTGAAGGCCAGTTGTAAGGACCAGTGTAATCTGACGGGCCAACACCTGAAGGCCAGTTGTAATCTGACGGGCCAACACCTGAAGGCCAGTTGTAAGGACCAGTGTAATCTGACGGGCCAACACCTGAAGGCCAGTTGTAATCTGACGGGCCAACACCTGAAGGCCAGTTGTAATCTGACGGGCCAACACCTGAAGGCCAGTTGTAAGGACCAGTGTAATCTGACGGGCCAACACCTGAAGGCCAGTTGTAATCTGACGGGCCAACACCTGAAGGCCAGTTGTAAGGACCAGTGTAATCTGACGGGCCAACACCTGAAGGCCAGTTGTAAGGACCAGTGTAATCTGACGGGCCAACACCTGAAGGCCAGTTGTAAGGACCAGTGTAATCTGACGGGCCAACACCTGAAGGCCAGTTGTAATCTGACGGGCCAACACCTGAAGGCCAGTTGTAAGGACCAGTGTAATCTGACGGGCCAACACCTGAAGGCCAGTTGTAAGGACCAGTGTAATCTGACGGGCCAACACCTGAAGGCCAGTTGTAATCTGACGGGCCAACACCTGAAGGCCAGTTGTAATCTGACGGGCCAACACCTGAAGGCCAGTTGTAAGGACCAGTGTAATCTGACGGGCCAGCTCTGACTCACTCACTGACTGACTGACTGGCTCTCAATGGCACTGACCCCATTGCCCTACTCCTATGTGTGATAACTGTTGATTGATCGACAAGCCAGTGTGTTGTGCTCTGTGTCGTATACAAAGTCTTTGAGTTATCTGGCTCTCGCTAGCTAACGCTTTGTTGTGTTCATGTAGAGTTGGAGTTGGATCCAGTGTAAAGTGACGTTTTTAAGTAAAGTGTGTGTACCGGCACTTTCTGCTCCTACATTTTTTTTTCTGATCGATTATTATTATATTATGCAACACTTTCCGTCCCTTAATGGCAAATCAATGTGTGTAATGTACAATAGAGCCTTGATCTGCATGAACAGCACGTTGTGAATCTATCGGTTTGGATACGCATCAACACACCCCACAGCCAAGACGGATTTTCTGCCTACACTGCACTTTGCTTCGAAAACTTCCCAAGTTATTTAACCGTAGGCTGCATGAAGATGGAAAATGAAGTTCTGCAGTGTTTTTGCTCTGTTTTGTCCTCGTGTTCATGCAACATTCTTCTTGTGTTTTATCTGTCCACGCTCTGGAAGAGACAACAGGTTTGTCCCTATTCCCTAATGATGAGACGAATCATCTTCTTAGCACGTCCTGTCTGCTCTGCCTCACTGTTGCCTTGAGTCATTTTGAACGGACCCCTGGTTCTTCACCCACGCCCGATCAAATCAAATCAAATGGTATTTAAGCAGGTGTAGACCTTACCGTGAAATGCTTACTTACCAACAATACCGTTTTGAGAAAATAGATTTAAGAACATTTTGACTAAATAATTATTCAACTAAAGCAACAACAAAAAAGAACACAATAAAAATGATAATAAAATGAGGCCATATACAGGAGGTACCGGTACAGAGTCAATGTGCCAGGGTACAGGTTAGTCCAGGTCATTTGTACATATAGGTAGGGTTAAAGTGACTATGCATAGATGATTAACAGCGAGTAGCAGCAGTGTAGAAACAAAGTCCGGTGTGTATTTGATTAATTGTTCAGCAGTCTTATGGCTTAGAGGTAAAGCTGATACATACCTAAACACGATGTTAAAAGATGTACAAGTCAGCTCAGTCAATTAGCCCACTCAAGATGAGTTTCTCATACTGTTGGTGGGCCGTACAGTTTTAACTGAAGCAATTAGTGGACCTGCATCTTATAGGTCTACTTCCAATGCAGGTGTTGCCCTGAATACGCCTCGTTAGGTAACCCACTCAGTTCAACAAGTCCACTGTCAGCCAGGCATTCTGCCGTACTCATCCATTCATCAGAAGTCTCAGTAAGAAATGTAGACGCCCGTTGCTTTGCGGTGTCGTACATGTAGACATCCATTAGTTAGTGGTGGTCGTTCCATTGAGCTAGCAGGCTGGAGCCCAAGGTTCCACAGGAGGTGAAGGCATGCTCCAGTGACCACCAATAGTCTTTTCTAGATTACTCTATGGCCCAGTCTGTCTGTAGGTATCACTGGGGTGGCTGGCTCCTGTCTGTTTGTATGGAGGCTATCGGGTTCACAGGGCATCAAAGGAGGACCAGGCAGGTAAGGGCCACTCGCCCGGAATGGATTTGTTGACCGCGCAGACAGATACACACTGGCACACACACTCTGTTTGTCTAAGGCATTTTCCACATCGTTACATATCTCCCACTTTAAGTTCCAACAGGTCCTAGTTAGTCAGACGATTAAACACTTCCCTGTCTGTCCACACATACTGTGCTGATTTAGAGAGCATTGTTCGCTACTGGTCTGTGTTTGCTAGCCTCAGCAGCAGGCTAACTGTGTTAGCTAACTGGTTTTGTGAAGATTACTTGTGGAGGTTGAACCATAGCAGCAGGCTACCTGTGTTAGCAAACTGGTTTTGTGAAGGAGATTACTTGTGGAGGTTGAACATTAGCAGCAGGCTACCTGTGTTAGCAAACTGATTTTGTGAAGGAGATTACTTGGGGAGGTTGAACCTTAGCAGCAGGCTACCTGTGTTAGCTAACTGTTTTTTTAAAGGAGATTACTTGGGGAGGTTTAACCTTAGCAGCAGGCTACCTGTGTTCGCTAACTGGTTTTGTGAAGGAAATTACTTGTGGAGGTTTAACCTTAGCAGCAGGCTACCTGTGTTAGCAAACTGATTTTGTGGCTTACCTTGAACCTTAGCAGTACCTGTGTTCAAACTGGTTTTGTAAAGGAGATTACTTGTGGAGGTTTAACCTTAGCAGCAGGCTACCTGTGTTAGCAAACTGATTTTGTGAAGGACCCTGGTTTGTTAGCTAACTGGTTTTGTAAAGGAGATTACTTGGGGAGGTTGAACCTTAGCAGCAGGCTACCTGTGTTCGCTAACTGGTTTTGTGAAGGAAATTACTTGTGGAGGTTTAACCTCAGCCAAGGGTGTTTAAAATGAGGAAACTTGGTGAAAAGGAAGAAGGAAGTTCCACAGGTCGGGCTTGTAGAGAACCCCCACCAGGATGTTTCCATAGCAGAATTTTGTATGTGAAATAGACTGGTGTTGGTCACCACTTCAGAATGCCTCTCTGTGTTGTCATCACTAGGCCACATTTACAGTCTCTCATCCCAGTGGAGGCTGCTGAGGGGAGAACGGCTCTAAATAATGTCTGGAACGGAGCAAATGGAATGGCATCAAAAACCTAGAAACCATGGAAACCATATGTTTGATACCATTCCACTGATTCTTCTCCAGTCATTACCACGAGTATGTCCTCCCCAATTAAGGTGTGACCAGCCTCCTGCATCTCATACCTTTCTTTTATTCTTTGTTTTAGTGTGATGCAGCTCGGGCTGAAATGAGTGATACCTACAGACAGACTATTGGTGGTCACTAGAGCACGCCTTCACCTCTTGTGGAACCTTGGGCTCCAGCCATCAAAGCCAATAGCTCTGCTAGATCAATGGAACGACCACCACTAACTAATATAGGTCTTCTTTAATTACCCCTTTTTCTCCCCAATTTCCTGGTATCCAATTGGTAGTTACAGTCTTGTCGCATCGCTGCAACTCCCGTATGGACTCGGGAGAGGCGAAGGTCGAGAGCCGTGCGTCCTCCGAAACACAACACAACACAGCACAACACTGCTTCTTGACACAACGCCCACTTAACCCGGAAGCCAGCCACACCAATGTGTCGGGGAAACACTGTACACTTGGCGACCTGGTCAGCATGCACTGCGCCTGGCCCGCCACAGGAGTCGCTAGTGCGCGATGGGACAAGAACATCCCTGCCGGGCCAAACCCTCCCCTAACCCGATGACGCTGGGCCAATTGCGTGCCGCCCCATGACTCTCCCGGTCGCGGCCGGCTGCGACAGAGCCTGGACTCAAACCAGCCTTAGACCACTGCACCACTCGGGAGGCCCATAACTAATATATGTCTACATGTTCCACACTGCAAACCAGTGTGTGTCTATGTTTCTAATAATGAAGTTTGATTTTCAAGGATGAAATCCCAGAAACCCTTGCGTTGTGAAACTTGTGAAACCTGTGAACCTCTATTTTTGCAGTGGCGCTGCACAGATGATCAGATCTCACAACGTCTGCAGTAGGAACCACTCAGGAACCACATTCATAGCTGATTCACAAACATATTAAATGTGTAGCATGGTTGTGTCATTCCCAGGCCTAGTCCCTACAGTCAAAGGGGCCAAAGTTGCATGGGTCAAAGGTCACATGATCATACCATCGTCACCAATTTGACCATCATCACCAATGGGTTTGAGCTTGAAGCATCCCCCCTATTCCGAGAACTGCAAGAGCTGTCTGTCACTCCGTGTCCGTTAAAGATTGCTCTGTGTGTCACACTTATATGGGATCCCCTGTCGTTTTACTTCACAGGGCATCACCTTCGACGAGTTCCGCTCCTTCTTCCAATTCCTCAACAACCTGGAGGACTTTGCCATCGCCATGCAGATGTACAACTTTGCCAGTCGCTCCATTGGCCAAGGTAAGCCTCCATTTTAGGATTTCATATCTGTGGAGATATTTCCCGTTTGCTCAATAGTCTCTTGTGAATAATGGCTGTAGGTTACTTTTCTCCTCTGTCTTGTTCTCTTTTTTGTATCCCCCTCTCTTCCTGTCTCTCCCATCTGTATCTTGTCTCTGTCTTCCTCTATTGCTTTCCCACCCCTTCTCCCTCTCTTTCCCCTCTATATATCCCCCACCGTGCTCTCTCTCTCTCTCTCAGATGAGTTTGGGCGGGCTGTGTACGTGGCCACGGGCCTGAAGCTGACACGTCACCTGGTCCACACCATCTTCAAGATCTTTGACGTGGACCACGACGACCAGCTGAGCTACAAGGAGTTCATCGGCATTATGAAGGACCGGCTGCACCGCGGAGGGAGGGTAAGGGGAAGGGAGAATTTGGGTGAGAGAGAGGGGGGGTGAAAGGAGGTAAGGTGGGAGGGAAAGGCGAGAGAAGAAAGATGGATAGAGAGAGGGAGAGAGAGAGAAGGATGAAGAGAGAGAGGGGGGGTGGAGGAGAGGTATGAAGAGTGAGAGATAGGGAGAAAGTGAGAATGATCTAGTTTGGTTTTCCATCACTAGAAATTTGACATGCTCTCATTTTATATTATGTTACACTTGGACAATGTAATTTGATTCTAGCTTTTGACTGTTAACTTTAGTCGACAGCCATAAAAGTGGTGGCAGTTTTAAGATCTTTATCTAGAGCAAATCTAGTTACACAGTTATATGGAGGTCTGTAGTGTTGTAAATGACTACCTTCCCTGCACTTCCAAAGTATTTTACTGCCCCCTAGTGGTATGTGAAGTTAAACAGTTACAATTGTCATCATGACTAGGGCCCAGAGTTTTTCCTAGTCAGATAAGGCATGTGGTCAGAGAAAACCCCAAGGCCCTACACATGACAGTTGCATAATCCGGAAATAGGTATGAATTCATTCTAATACTACGCCAATCAATCGCCCTTGAACGAGTCCTACGTTGATGTCCTATGCATGGGGTCTTGAGTCTGAAATATTACTGTTCAATTTCTCTTGGTCTCGTGGTCCTGGCTTCCCTCTTGACTAACAGCATCCCAATACCCCCTCCTTCTATCTCCTCTCTCTCTCGCTTTTCCCACCCTATCTATTTCTTCCACTCTGCTGCTCACAAACCCCAGGGCTACAAAACCGCAGAGCGATTCACTTCCTTCAAGTCCTGTATGAAGAAGGAGCTAGCTGGCAGATAAGTATTACCCACAATCCACTCATCTCTTATCTCATCTATGACCTATAACCTCTGACCTAATCAAATCTGATTTTCATTTGATTTATAACCTCTGACCTATTCTCAATGGACCTGCGAACCGCAGCTCTGTCTGTCTCGATGACCTATAACCTCTGACCTATTCTCAATGGACCTGCGAACCGCAGTTCTGTCTGTCTCGATGACCTATAACCTCTGACCTATTCCCTTTCTACTTAAAAGATCTGGATAGATTGACACAATATCACTTTAAGACCAATCAAGTCCTTTCAGATCACCTACAGAAGCATATCAGGACTATGGTGCATCTATGCAAGTATCCAATGATAATAACTTGAAATACCCTACAATCTCTTCCAGTATTGTTACAAGAAATATAGTCTGGTCCCAGACATGTTCGTGCTGCCTTGACAACTAACGCCAAACAATGACCATAGGAGTTGGAAAGAAAGCATAAAACAGATCTGGGACCAGGCTACAAGAAATAAGCACAGTCCTGTGTATTAGTCTATATCCTGCATCCCGGCTAAATTCCCTGTTTAATGGTACCATTGTCATTGTTTACCAGGTGAACAGGAAACAACATGCCTCCTTCCCCATCTGCCTGCGTGCCGAGGCCAGGAAACAGGTCCGCCAACTCTAGAGGAGGTTCCAGGCTAGGGTTTAAAGAAGGAGGAAGAGGAGGTTCCAGGCTAGGGTTTAAAGAAGGAGGAAGAGGAGGTTCCAGGCTAGGGTTTAAAGAAGGAGGAAGAGGAGGTTCCAGGCTAGGGTTTAAAGAAGGAGGAAGAGGAGGTTCCAGGCTAGGGTTTAAAGAAGGAGGAAGAAGATGATGAGAAGAGGAGGTTGAAGAAGTGGAGGAAGATGAGGAGAATAGGATGATGAAGGTGAGGATGAAGACAAGGAAAAGAGATGGAGGGGGACTGGAGGTGAACTGGAGTCCCCCTCCATCTGGAGGTGAAGGATTCAATGAACAATCTGCAGGGGAACATTGTGGTTTTAAGTCTACGTTCTCAGTCACCATCCCCTCCACTAGCATGCAGAGAAGCTGCCGTTTTGCAACAGACATCTCATTGGTTTCAGTTCTCCAGTTTATCCAATCGTGGATCAATTCCACAATCCATTTTCCTCCCATTGCAAGTAGGCCAGTGATGTATAGCCTACATTACTGCACCTAGTATTTAAGCAGTACTCGCCAAACATTTGAAAAGCACAAAAAAATGACAGTTTACAGAAAGTTGTAACTAATCTCTGATTACTCATAATATAGAACGATTTATGGTAAAGAAAAAAATTAAAAAATGCTCGTATCACATTAAGGTATGTAATATAATAATATATAATAACGGTCAAATAAAGACTGTGACTTACATTACAGTAAGAGCCTGCATGGTCAAGTGTAGTATCTGTATCAAATGCCTTTACCAGTGAGAGAAAGGTATGGGAGAAGGAAGAGAATTTGAAATCTTAATGTCTTAATCATGTATTTTTCTATTCATGTTTTTTTCCAGTTTACACAGGCGTACTTGCATATATTCAGCAGCAAGTTTGGTCATCTGGCTAGATAATACAGATCAATACATAGCCTACAAATGCAATGAATTCTACAATGAAGCAATAGTAGTATGTTTTTGAAATGCTTGCAATTGATGATCTTCCAAATGAGAGAAAGAGAGAGCAAGATCATGATATTCCTTTAAGACTCCTCGTCTTCTGTCTGTTGTGTATTACGCTTGTAATGATTAGGCGGGGAAGAAGTCTAACTTTTTTTCATGTGTGCCTTGTTTTCTACATGTCTTCCCTGTCAAAACTAATTCCATTCCAGCAACAAATTTTGTTGAAAATATAACTTTTCGGAAAGAAAATTGCTGTCCTGCCCTCCTACCAGTGTACTGTGCAACCTAGGTTTCCTTGATTCACTATGTAATTGACCAACATTTCACCTCAATTGGTAATGATTATATTTATTTATTTGAATTATTAATCTGTTTGTAATATAAATCTACTGAACAGCAATATTATGAGCAGACGTTTTGATTTTAAGTTTTGACCAGTAAGCATGATAGTGATTTAATTATGTTCAACGATTCAAGGTGTATCTCTGTATTTAGTTTGAATATTAAATAACTTAAATGGTTTGACTTTAACTGGTTTATAGTTACTCTGCGTATTTGCATTATATTAGACGCTATAGAACATATAAACACATTTCTCGACCATTCCCTCATCCAAGCGGCGAAGTGTGTGGTTGGTGTGAAAATAACTTGACAGAATGCAAGTGAAAAGTGTGATGAATGCACGAATAAAGACTTTTGAAGGAAACAAAGGCTGTTTAGCATAATTGCATACTGTATTTGTTTTTTCAGCCAACTACATAGAATGGACATGCGCTCGTGGGCTTTACATTTTTTTCACCGCAAAAGTTGTATTATCAGCTGACATGCACCTGCGACATGAACGATATCACTTTATTTGGCAGCGCTGGGTAGCTACATTTTCAATCATCAAATTGTATGTTTAAAAAAAAAAAGACAGCAGTTGGTTTATTTTCATTTCATCAACTGAGCACTGCGAAGGCTAGCTATGAGCTGCTGGCACCTGAATCGGGGAGGACTGGCTTGTGGTAATAATTGAGCGGCGTGAGTGGACTCAAACACGGTTCCCATGGGTTTGCTGTCAATTCAATTCGTCGTTCTATACATTATTATGAGCGTCCTTAGCAGTCTCCTGTGGCTGCTGGTAAGTTCAGCGAGAAATTAGGTGTAGCTGTTAGTTGGCTAGTTAACGCAAATTCCTAGCCTCTCACTGTCAGATAACGTTACTCAGTAACGTTTTGCCAGGTTGACACATTAAAACGTATTTTTACGGCCTATAATTACGGCCGTGATACCAGCTTGTGTAGCCAGCTACGTTTAATAATGCTTTAATGAATGCGTTTTTACTTATTTTATCATATCTTTATATTAATGTTATTGTGCCGTTATTTCGCAAAGCAGATCAATTTGTGGCGTAGCGCGCCTTTCTATTGAAAAGTGGAACGAGAAATGCGTTCTTATGATTCCGTCAGGACACTTCTCCCCAACGCACCAGTACGCTCATCAATCGATTCCACCATGTAAATATAATGTCTTCGAAACTTCTTGTGCAGATTTCACTATAATAACGCGAAAAAATACACATATGTAAACACATTTTTCAATATGGTCATGTTTTAAATTTATAAAGAACAAGTACATCATTATATAAAGTTGACCTCCAGCTCAGCTCTGCCGCCACAGTCAACAGTGCTTGTTACCAGCAAGGTATTGTGGGTACTGACATTCACAGAATATGAATCAATTTTTAAATATAATTATGGTAATTGGCGTACATTTGATCAACAATATTGTGTGTCCATGAACGGGTGTATATTTACCTTTGTAAATCTCGCAGACAATGACAATTTAGATTAAACCGTTAGTGGAAATGCTTGTCCCGACATAGACTTCCCTTGCTCGCCCAAAGATTCATTAAGACTATACTTTCAGGGATCATTTCTATAGTTCTTGACTTGAGAAATGTGTTTCTAAAGTGTTTGAGCTCGCAACCCACGATGATGAGATGCGATATTCCCTTCTGAGCGCGAAGCGGGCTTTGAGTAATGATTCAGTTCATCCGCTCTCTGCCATTGATGACCGTTCTTTGCTTCCTTGTGGAGCATTGAGGGAGGGAATATGATCAGAGTGGTTAGCTCTTTTCATATTGTAAATATAAACTACTTTGGTACATGTACTGTAGTTCAGGTTAATAAATAGTGTATCACCATTACAAAACACAGCTGGTTTCAATACTGTTTTAATGTTCCCTGTTTGCCTTCCCTATGACGTTGTATAGGAGATATGTGATTTTAATCCAGTCAGAACTCTACCTTTTCAATTACATTTGATTTCTAAAAATGTTTTTCTTGTATTTTCTCTATTGTGGGCTATTGACTTTTTCAGCCAATGCCAGTCCCATAAAAACTGCAATGAGTTCCTTCTGGCACCTCCCTCATTTGCAAAGTTATATTGTGGAGCAATTTAAATGTATTTTATGAAGCTTTCTTGGGCATAAAACACGACAATAACTCATTCCATATGTGACCCATTAATGAAAAGTAGCCCGATAAGCATGATTTCAGCCACGTGGTACTATATAGTGTGCTCTTTGTACGGTGGGAAACCGTTAGTGAGAATAACAGCTCCAACAGAGGCTAGCCTCGCTCTCCCTCAATTTAATTAAGACTATACTTTCAGGGATCATTTCTATAGTTTTTGACTTGAGAAATGTGTTTCTAAAGTGTTTGAGCTCGCAACCCACGATGATGAGATGCGATATTCCCTTCTGAGCGCGAAGCGGGCTTTGAGTAATGATTCAGTTCATCTGCTCTCTGCCATTGATGACCGTTCTATGCTTCCTTGTGGAGCATTGAGGGAGGGAATATGATCAGAGTGGTTAGCTTTTAATATTGTTAATATTACCTTATTTGTATTGTGTTCATGTATTGTTCAGGTTATTGATTAGTTTTATCACCATTACATAACACAGTTGGTTTCAATACTGTTTAATGTTCCTTTTAGCCTTGCTATGACGTTGTATAGGAGATAATTGGGTTTTGAGTAATGATTCAGTACATCCGCTCTCTGCTATTGATGACCGTTCTATCTTCCTTGTGGAGCATTGAGGGAGGGAATATGATCAGAGTGGTTAGCTCCTAATATTGATAATTTTAATTTCTTTGTATTGTAATTCAGGTTACTAATTAATTTATCACCATTACACAGTTGGTTTCAATACTAAAGAACCATCATTGGGACAGCATATATGATTTATGTGAGCGCTGGTGTGCCATCCTGAACAAATGCTCTATTGATTTAATGACATAAATTCTTGACCAGTTGAAACATGATTTTATTGAAATGGATAACACGATTAAAGACAAACGCATATTCTACAAATAGCTGTTAATGATGATGGCATATTCAATGAACTGATGAAAACTAACCAAGCGCTCCAGGACAAGTTGTCTACAGAAATAAAGGAACTTAAAATCAAGAAATTCAACCAAGACAAAAAAGACAAGGCCGATGGTAAAAGTCTACTTCTGGAGAAACCCTGACCAGGGAGGTCCTGTACCTCCTCTCCATGACAGACGCGGGAGGGATGCCGCTTACTTCGATCCACCCCCGTCTAATCAACGCTCTACAACCAGCGCCTCATCGGCTTCCAGTGATAGTTTTTTATTCAACGTGAGACTGGACGGACGGAAGGGCGGAGGAGGCTGCAGGCACGCGCATCGACGAGATGCCGCACCCGACGGGGTAAGAAGAAACCACTATCAGAGGCAGAGGAGACCGTTCACACGGTCCCAGAACCCACGGGACTGTGTCTTTAATTCATCAAGCAAGATATTGAGCCCTGCCCATTTCTCTTTGCTTAATAAAGGGTTATATTTTGTGCCTTTACAACCCAGTGCAACGATGTTGATGTTAAGGTAGACATGTTTAAGTTTTTTTTTAGAAACATCAGTTTAAGGGAATACTTTAAGCTCCCCTAATCCTGACATTTCTATTGAACCAGTAGGTTTCTCCCCTGCACATACTCCGACTCCTTTTAGAAGCAAGAGTTATTTTATACCTCCAGCCAATCGCAATCACTCTATCGAGACATATTGCAGACTTGTTGAAAAATATGTTGCTCATCTCCGTAAGAACAAACAGGAGTCCAAATCTTTCCATATACAATCCGATATGTCAGTAATTATTCACCCTGCTGATAAGGGTGGTCGGTTGTACTCCTGGATAGGACAGTTTATGTAAATGAGTGTCATAGACAGCTGCTTGACAACACCTTTTACAAGAAACTCAGAAGTGACCCTACTTCCCAATTTCAGAATACTATCTTTACTGTCCTAGATGGGTATTTAAGTTCTGGTCAGATAACCAAAAAAGAACATGTGGGGAAAAACTTGTTCTGATTGGCTGGGCCCGCCTCCCCGGTGGCTGGGCCCGGCTCCCCGGTGGCTGGGTCCGGCTCCCCGGTGGCTGGGCCCCTGCTCAGTCAAATCAAATTATATTGGTCACATAAACATATTTAGCAGGTGTTATTGCAGGTGTAACGAAATGCTGTTGCGCCTTCTTCACCTTGCTGTCTGTGTGGGTGGACCATTTCAGATGGTCAGTGATGTGTATTCTGAGAAACTTGAAGCTTTCCACCTTCTCCACTGTGGTCCTGTCGATGTGGATGGGGGGGTGCTCCCTCTGCTGTTTGCTGAAGTCCACAATCAGCTCCTTCGTTTTGTTGACGTTGAGGGAGAGGGTATTTTCCTGCACCACTCCGCCCCTCACCTCCTTCCTGTAGGCTGTCTCGTCAACGTTGGTAATCAGGCCTACTACTGTTGTGTCGTCTGCGAACTTGATGATTGAGTTGGAGGCGTGCGTGGTCACGCAGTCATAGGGGGAACAGGGACGACAGGACGGGGCTGAGAAGGCACCTTTGTCATGTGAAATCCATCGATATGTATTATAATAATTTATTTCAATTGAACAATTTCCTTTTATGAACTATCACAGTAAAATAGTTTACATTGTTCTAGTTGCCTTTATATTTGTGTTCAGTATTAAACAATAAATATATTATCTAACGTATACCACTGGTGGTTTCAGCCAATGGTAGTAGTCGCCCAAAAACTGAGCAGCCTCTGGTAGGTACCTCCCATTATTTATTTTTAGGCAACTAGAGAATGTATTCTGGGAATCTGGGACATATGTGCTTTTTGTGAGCCAGTAAATGATATTATATGTTTATTAACTGTTACTTTACATTCAATACAATGTGATACCTGATACGGGTCAATAGTAAGGCTGCTGCCACGTGCTGCTGTATCGCGCTCTGCATACAGTGAGAAGCGACTGTAGGTAGTGACAGTGAGGGAGGGCGCTGTGAAACCGTCAGTCAGAATGACTGCTCCGACATAGACTTCCCTTGCTCGCCCAAAGAAACGTTAAGACTATACTTTCAGGGATCATTTCTATAGTTCTTGACTTGAGAAATGTGTTTCTAAAGTGTTTGAGCTCGCAACCCACGATGATGAGATGCGATATTCCCTTCTGAGCGCGAAGCGGGCTTTGAGTAATGATTCAGTTCATCCGCTTTCTGCCATTGATGACCGTTCTTTGCTTCCTTGTGGAGCATTGAGGGAGGGAATATGATCAGAGTGGTTAGCTTTTAATATTGTTAATATTAACTTCTCTGGTACATGTATTGTAGTTCAGGTTAATAAATAGTTTATCACCATTATACAACACAGCTGGTTTCAATACTGTTTTAATGTTCCTGTTCGCCTTGCTATGACGTTGTTAGGAGATATGTGATTTTAATCCAGTCAAGAACTCTACCTTTTCAATTACATTTGATTTCTAAAAATGTTTTTCTTGTATTTTTTCTCTATTGTGGGCTATTGACTTTTTCAGCCAATGCCAGTCCCTAAAAAACTGCAATGAGTTCCTTCTGGCACCTCCCTCATTTGCAAAGTTCTATTGTGGAGCAACTTGAAAATGTATTTCATGAAGCTTTCTTGGGCATAAAACACGACAATAACTCATTCCATATGTGACCTATTAATGAAAAGTAGCCCGATAAGCATGATTTCAGCCACGTGGTACTATATAGTGTGCTCTTTGTACGGTGGGAAACCGTTAGTGAGAATAACAGCTCCAACAGAGGCTAGCCTCGCTCTCCCTCAATTTAATTAAGACTATACTTTCAGGGATCATTTCTATAGTTTTTGACTTGAGAAATGTGTTTCTAAAGTGTTTGAGCTCGCAACCCACGATGATGAGATGCGATATTCCCTTCTGAGCGCGAAGCGGGCTTTGAGTAATGATTCAGTTCATCCGCTTTCTGCCATTGATGACCGTTCTTTGCTTCCTTGTGGAGCATTGAGGAGGGAATATGATCAGAGTGGTTAGCTTTTAATATTGTTAATATTAACTTCTCTTGGTACATGTATTGTAGTTCAGGTTAATAAATAGTTTATCACCATTATAAAACACAGCTGGTTTCAATACTGTTTTAATGTTCCTGTTTGCCTTGCTATGACGTTGTATAGGAGATATGTGATTTTAATCCAGTCAAGAACTCTACCTTTTCAATTACATTTGATTTCTAAAAATGTTTTTCTTGTATTTTTTCTCTATTGTGGGCTATTGACTTTTTCAGCCAATGCCAGTCCCATAAAAACTGCAATGAGTTCCTTCTGGCACCTCCCTCATTTGCAAAGTTATATTGTGGAGCAATTTAAATGTATTTTATGAAGCTTTCTTGGGCATAAAACACGACAATAACTCATTCCATATGTGACCCATTAATGAAAAGTAGCCCGATAAGCATGATTTCAGCCACGTGGTACTATATAGTGTGCTCTTTGTACGGTGGGAAACCGTTAGTGAGAATAACAGCTCCAACAGAGGCTAGCCTCGCTCTCCCTCAATTTAATTAAGACTATACTTTCAGGGATCATTTCTATAGTTTTTGACTTGAGAAATGTGTTTCTAAAGTGTTTGAGCTCGCAACCCACGATGATGAGATGCGATATTCCCTTCTGAGCGCGAAGCGGGCTTTGAGTAATGATTCAGTTCATCTGCTTTCTGCCATTGATGACCGTTCTTTGCTTCCTTGTGGAGCATTGAGGGAGGGAATATGATCAGAGTGGTTAGCTTTTAATATTGTTAATATTACCTTATTTGTATTGTGTTCATGTATTGTTCAGGTTATTGATTAGTTTTATCACCATTACATAACACAGTTGGTTTCAATACTGTTTAATGTTCCTTTTAGCCTTGCTATGACGTTGTATAGGAGATAATTGGGTTTTGAGTAATGATTCAGTACATCCGCTCTCTGCTATTGATGACCGTTCTATCTTCCTTGTGGAGCATTGAGGGAGGGAATATGATCAGAGTGGTTAGCTCCTAATATTGATAATTTTAATTTCTTTGTATTGTAATTCAGGTTACTAATTAATTTATCACCATTACACAGTTGGTTTCAATACTAAAGAACCATCATTGGGACAGCATATATGATTTATGTGAGCGCTGGTGTGCCATCCTGAACAAATGCTCTATTGATTTAATGACATAAATTCTTGACCAGTTGAAACATGATTTTATTGAAATGGATAACACGATTAAAGACAAACGCATATTCTACAAATAGCTGTTAATGATGATGGCATATTCAATGAACTGATGAAAACTAACCAAGCGCTCCAGGACAAGTTGTCTACAGAAATAAAGGAACTTAAAATCAAGAAATTCAACCAAGACAAAAAAGACAAGGCCGATGGTAAAAGTCTACTTCTGGAGAAACCCTGACCAGGGAGGTCCTGTACCTCCTCTCCATGACAGACGCGGGAGGGATGCCGCTTACTTCGATCCACCCCCGTCTAATCAACGCTCTACAACCAGCGCCTCATCGGCTTCCAGTGATAGTTTTTTATTCAACGTGAGACTGGACGGACGGAAGGGCGGAGGAGGCTGCAGGCACGCGCATCGACGAGATGCCGCACCCGACGGGGTAAGAAGAAACCACTATCAGAGGCAGAGGAGACCGTTCACACGGTCCCAGAACCCACGGGACTGTGTCTTTAATTCATCAAGCAAGATATTGAGCCCTGCCCATTTCTCTTTGCTTAATAAAGGGTTATATTTTGTGCCTTTACAACCCAGTGCAACGATGTTGATGTTAAGGTAGACATGTTTAAGTTTTTTTTTTAGAAACATCAGTTTAAGGGAATACTTTAAGCTCCCCTAATCCTGACATTTCTATTGAACCAGTAGGTTTCTCCCCTGCACATACTCCGACTCCTTTTAGAAGCAAGAGTTATTTTATACCTCCAGCCAATCGCAATCACTCTATCGAGACATATTGCAGACTTGTTGAAAAATATGTTGCTCATCTCCGTAAGAACAAACAGGAGTCCAAATCTTTCCATATACAATCCGATATGTCAGTAATTATTCACCCTGCTGATAAGGGTGGTCGGTTGTACTCCTGGATAGGACAGTTTATGTAAATGAGTGTCATAGACAGCTGCTTGACAACACCTTTTACAAGAAACTCAGAAGTGACCCTACTTCCCAATTTCAGAATACTATCTTTACTGTCCTAGATGGGTATTTAAGTTCTGGTCAGATAACCAAAAAAGAACATGTGGGGAAAAACTTGTTCTGATTGGCTGGGCCCGCCTCCCCGGTGGCTGGGCCCGGCTCCCCGGTGGCTGGGTCCGGCTCCCCGGTGGCTGGGCCCCTGCTCAGTCAAATCAAATTATATTGGTCACATAAACATATTTAGCAGGTGTTATTGCAGGTGTAACGAAATGCTGTTGCGCCTTCTTCACCTTGCTGTCTGTGTGGGTGGACCATTTCAGATGGTCAGTGATGTGTATTCTGAGAAACTTGAAGCTTTCCACCTTCTCCACTGTGGTCCTGTCGATGTGGATGGGGGGGTGCTCCCTCTGCTGTTTGCTGAAGTCCACAATCAGCTCCTTCGTTTTGTTGACGTTGAGGGAGAGGGTATTTTCCTGCACCACTCCGCCCCTCACCTCCTTCCTGTAGGCTGTCTCGTCAACGTTGGTAATCAGGCCTACTACTGTTGTGTCGTCTGCGAACTTGATGATTGAGTTGGAGGCGTGCGTGGTCACGCAGTCATAGGGGAACAGGGACGACAGGACGGGGCTGAAAGGCACCTTTGTCATGTGAAATCCATCGATATGTATTATAATAATTTATTTCAATTGAACAATTTCCTTTTATGAACTATCACAGTAAAATAGTTTACATTGTTCTAGTTGCCTTTATATTTGTGTTCAGTATTAAACAATAAATATATTATCTAACGTATACCACTGGTGGTTTCAGCCAATGGTAGTAGTCGCCCAAAAACTTTTTAGCAGCCTCTGTAGGTACCTCCCATTATTTATTTTTAGGCAACTAGAGAATGTATTCTGGGAATCTGGGACATATGTGCTTTTTGTGAGCCAGTAAATGATATTATATGTTTATTAACTGTTACTTTACATTCAATACAATGTGATACCTGATACGGGTCAATAGTAAGGCTGCTGCCACGTGCTGCTGTATCGCGCTCTGCATACAGTGAGAAGCGACTGTCAGGTAGTGACAGTGAGGGCGCTGTGAAACCGTCAGTCAGAATGACTGCTCCAACATAGGCTTCCTTGCTCGCCCAAAGAAACGTTAAGACTATACTTTCAGGGATCATTTCTATAGTTCTTGACTTGAGAAATGTGTTTCTAAAGTGTTTGAGCTCGCAACCCACGATGATGAGATGCGATATTCCCTTCTGAGCGCGAAGCGGGCTTTGAGTAATGATTCAGTTCATCCGCTTTCTGCCATTGATGACCGTTCTTTGCTTCCTTGTGGAGCATTGAGGGAGGGAATATGATCAGAGTGGTTAGCTTTTAATATTGTTAATATTAATTTCTCTGGTACATGTATTGTAGTTCAGGTTAATAAATAGTTTATCACCATTATACAACACAGCTGGTTTCAATACTGTTTTAATGTTCCTGTTCGCCTTGCTATGACGTTGTTAGGAGATATGTGATTTTAATCCAGTCAAGAACTCTACCTTTTCAATTACATTTGATTTCTAAAAATGTTTTTCTTGTATTTTTTCTCTATTGTGGGCTATTGACTTTTTCAGCCAATGCCAGTCCCTAAAAAACTGCAATGAGTTCCTTCTGGCACCTCCCTCATTTGCAAAGTTCTATTGTGGAGCAACTTGAAAATGTATTTCATGAAGCTTTCTTGGGCATAAAACACGACAATAACTCATTCCATATGTGACCTATTAATGAAAAGTAGCCCGATAAGCATGATTTCAGCCACGTGGTACTATATAGTGTGCTCTTTGTACGGTGGGAAACCGTTAGTGAGAATAACAGCTCCAACAGAGGCTAGCCTCGCTCTCCCTCAATTTAATTAAGACTATACTTTCAGGGATCATTTCTATAGTTTTTGACTTGAGAAATGTGTTTCTAAAGTGTTTGAGCTCGCAACCCACGATGATGAGATGCAACCCACGATGATGAGATGCGATATTCCCTTCTGAGCGCGAAGCGGGCTTTGAGTAATGATTCAGTTCATCCGCTTTCTGCCATTGATGACCGTTCTTTGCTTCCTTGTGGAGCATTGAGGGAGGGAATATGATCAGAGTGGTTAGCTTTTAATATTGTTAATATTAACTTCTCTGGTACATGTATTGTAGTTCAGGTTATTAAATGGTTTCTCACCGTAACACAGAGTGGTTAGATTTAGTTTGTGTAAATCAAACAAGAATTACTGATCATAACTGGTATGTCTAGACTATATGTAATGTCAATAGTAGGTGGTATAGTAACGTTTATGTGCCGGCTGTTATCATTTACTTTATTATTAGGCTTATATAAGAGTGAAAACATGCAATGTGTTCTTTCACCAGGTCATCATCCCTAAAGCCAACACCTCATTTGGCCGCCTTTCGTTCCAGTACTCTGCTGCCTGTGACTGGAACGAACTGCAAAAATCGCTGAAGTTGGAGACTTTTATCTCCCTCACCAACTTCAAACATCAGCTATCCGAGCAGCTAACCGATCGCTGCAGCTGTACATAGTCTATTGGTAAATAGCCCACCCATTTTCACCTACCTCATTCCCATACTGTTTTTATTTTTATGTATTTATTTACTTTTCTGCTCTTTTGCACACCAATATCTCTACCTGTACATGACCATCTGATCATTTATCACCCCAGTGTTAATCTGCAAAATTGTATTATTCGCCTACCTCCTCATGCCTTTTGCACACATTGTATATAGACTGCCCATTTTTTTTCTACTGTGTTATTGACTTGTTAATTGTTCACTCCATGTGTAACTCTGTGTTGTCTGTTCACACTGCTATGCTTTATCTTGGCCAGGTCGCAGTTGCAAATGAGAACTTGTTCTCAACTAGCCTACCTGGTTAAATAAAGGTGAAATAAAATAAAATAAAGGTCATGATAAAGTAACGTTAATTTAATTAGAGGTGCAGTTCTTAAATCTTCTAGAGTATTTTTTCCCCTATTGCCCAATCGATGTTATTTGTAGTGACAGTAGAAACCATAGGAATGCTGTGGTACAAACTGTAAAACAAATGGTGACGTCATTGAAGTATGCGCATTGACCTCTCAACTCCTGAAGCGGAGAATGTAAAAAAAAAACATTACAATTATGTTACATTTGTCACAACAGTATTGAGAACAATTTCATTCCTTTTAAACATATGTCTCAGTATAGTTAGTTATTTTCCCCAAAAATACTTGTACATTTACCTTCCTGGTTTCTTTGTGTACAGTGAGGTAGTACGCAAACTACTTAATCATGCTCGTACACAACGAGGGTTGTTGTCTTCCTATTATCCGTTTATGTGGTCGGTAGCTACTAAGCTTACCAATAATGACAGTGCCAATTTTGGATAAATGCTTCAAGCGGAGAAATTGAATAGTTCTTTTTTACGACCATCTAAGATATGCCATACCGAAAGTTATCGCTGTGCAAGTAGCTAGAAGGTACAGGCTAGCGAATATTGGCTACATCTCGACGGGGTTTTCTCCTTCCCTTGTCTGTCTCGCCTGTTCTTGTTGAGGCTGGATAGTGATTTATTAATTCATTAGCTAGCTAGTCATTAAATTCAAGCTCGTGCCCAGCCAGAATAGGATGAACTGGCTTTTCCCCTCATCCAAGGGTTCCGGACCTCTCCCACCTCTTAATAGCTTGCAGCAACAAAGACAACGGCAGATCGAGTCTCTCAAAGCTGCCCACTCCAGGTAAATCAACATCACGTACTAGCAATGCTAACTAGCTAGTTATGGCTAATCCGTGGCTTGTCAGCCTTGATAGCTAGCTAAAGTATTTGCTACTATTTAAAGCGTTGTCACAAGGTGTAATTCGTGTGTATCGTGCGATGTTTAACTAGCTAACGTTTGTGCCCCCATCGCAACACCGACAGTTGATGGGACTAGGTCAGATTAAAGTATTATGTATTGTTTACAAGTAACATTAGAGAGGTGCCCCTCCGCGCTCTTCTAGATATTCAGCCTAACTTTATAGGTGACATAATTGTAACGTTATGTAACTAATATGAACAATATGTCTAATGTATACGTGTGTCACTATCTTTTTCAATATACTAGCGAACTAAATACGTTTTGGATTGACGTGTCAAAGTATTGTGTGTAATGTGGATAAACTGGTTTGTATCTAACGTTACATGTTTCGGCTTTCTTCTCCTACAGCTTAGCCGAGATCCAGAAAGATGTGGAGTACAGAATCCCTTTCACAGTCAACAACTCAACCATCAACGTCAACATGTGAGCGAGCTGCACGTTTACAGAGTTCGCATTAACAGATGAGAATACATGTTTACGTTTTAGCATCAACATATGAGTATGTTGTCCCATCAGTGTCAACATGTGTGTAAACCCCAATAGCTCATCCTGCCATTGGTTTACAGTACAGCTGGGTTCATCTTCCATTTACTTGGCTATGTCTGACTTGATGATTTATTTCTTGCAGGATCAATAGGACTCAAACCCTCAGAACTCATAGGCTACTATCACTTTCAATGACCTCTCTCTGTACCTTTCTCCCCCTATCCCCCTCTTCTCTTTCTCGTCCTCTCCAGCTTGCTTCCGCCTCAGTTTCCCCAGGAGAAACCAGCAGTCAGTGTGTACCCTCCAGTAGGACATCACCTGGTAGACAGCAACAATGGCACCATGGTTACCAGCCCCCTCATTACCAATGTAAGTCCTTCTCAACTAGATATGATGTTATTTAGGTCTATGTCAACCATACAAGAGACAAGGGAAGCTAAATCTGTGGTGATCTGAATGGTAGCCATTTAATGTTTTTCTCTAGGTATTTATACTTGTTTCGTTACTAGTTCATTGTCTGTATAAGGGCAGGTGTTGACATGGATGCAAACATCTGGTATTCATGCGTTTGTCATGAAGCTAACAGGCCTATGTTAATTTGTTCTCAGTTTGGAATGCACTCAGATCTGGGCAAAGTCATCCAGAGTCTCCTGGATGAGTTCTGGAAGAGTCCACCGGTCCTGACGTCTGGCCCCACCGGCTTCCCTTAGTCAGTACCACACACACACACATAACATGTCATCATGTAATCCTTTGTTGGCCGTTGAAGGCAAATTCTTTGGGTTCCGTGTAATACGCAATAAAAGGACGATCAAAAGGTGTACAAAGTCACATGAGACAGCCATAATAACGGCCATAGCTTTACAGTAAAGGATACAAGGAGGCAGAAAGACTAGCTCAGTGACTAGTGTCATTTAACTGAGTACCGTTTATCCACAAAGGGAGCCCATTCTCATCAGCTTTCTGTTTCTCCCATCTTTCCTCCCTGCCATTTCTCTCTCTGTTGTGTAGTAACATGTACAAGCCGTCAGGGATGCCTCCCTACCCCACACAGAGCTTCCACTACGGGCTGCGCCCCGTGGGCCCCACCCCGGCCCCCATGCCCCACGCGGGTGTAGAGGGAGCTCACGGTCACTGCCCTCCCTGGGCAGCAGCCCCTGTCTACGGCCTCATCACCGACCTGCCTCTCCCCGTACCCACCGCAGACTCCCAGGTAAACGCACTACCACAGGTTCATTGAAGTGTAGTTTACCCAGTAGATATCTGGCTAATACCGACATAATACCTACATGTATAAGTTAAGGAGACTACTTGGCATGCAGTTTAGACGCCCCAAGAGGTTTAATGTAGCAATGTTTCATCAGGACAGACAAATACCCACAGACTAGAGGTCGACCGATTAATCGGAGTGGCCGATTAATTAGGGCTGATTTCAAGTTTTCATAACAATCGGAAATCAGTATTTTTGGGCGCCGATTAAAAAAATATATATATATAAAAAATATTTCTATTTTTTATATTTATTTTTTATATACCTTTATTTAACTAGGCAAGTTAGTTAAGAACACATTCTTATTTTCAATGACGGCCTAGGAACAGTGGGTTAACTGCCTTGTTCAGGGGCAGAACGACAGATTTTCACCTTGTCAGCTCGGTGGATTCAATCTTGCAACCTTACAGTTAACTAATCAAACGCAATAATGACCTGCCTCTCTCTCGTTGCATTCCACAAGGAGACTGCCTGTTACACAAATGTAGTAAGCCAAGGTAAGTTGCTAGCTAGCATTAAACTTATCTTACAAAAAACAATCAATCATAACCACTAGTTAACTACACATGGTTGATGATATTACTAGATATTATCTAGTGTGTCCTGCGTTGCATATAATCTGACTGAGCATACAAGTATCTAAGTATCTGACTGAGCGGTGGTAGGCAGAAGCAGCATTTTCATGCGTTTTGTCAGCAGCTCTTCGTTGTGCGTCAAGCATTGCGCTGTTTATGACTTCAAGCCTATCAACTCCCGAGATGAGGCTGGTGTAACCGAAGTGAAATGGCTAGCTAGTTAGCTCGCACTAATAGCGTTTCAAACGTCACTCGCTCTGAGCCTTCTAGTATTTGTTCCCCTTGCTCTGCATGGGTAACGCTGCTTCGATGGTGGCTGTTGTCATTGTGTTGCTGGTTTGAACATGTTTCATTATTTACTTGAGGCTAAATTGATTTTATTGATGTATTATATTAAGTTAAAATAAGTGTTCATTCAGTATTGTTGTAATTGTCATTATTACAAATAAATAAATACAAATTGTTCGATTAATCGGTATCGGCTTTTTTGGTCCTCCAATTATCGGTATCGGTGTTGAAAAATCATAATCGGTCGACCTCTACCACAGACTGACCTATTCTTCTAGTTAGAATCATTGGGGGCATCTATTATATTATACTTTATTTTCAAAACACCTCACCACCATTCCTAAGCACACAATACCTTAACAACTGTTGCCAGGCACTGAGGCCTGTCAGTCACCTGCGGACTAGAGCTTCTGTACTGGAGTACTGCTGTCATGGTCAAGTGCTTAGCTACTTGTTTTGTGTGTTGGTTAGCTACATAAGATGTGATATCACTCTGTCTGCAACAGGCTGGGTTGAACGGCCACATGTACAAGATGCCTGAGATTCCTGAAACATTTCCTGAGCTGTCTGAAATGAGGTATGTGCATTCTGCCACTGGAGTTTAATACGTCGCCCACTTTTTGGGCCGTTGAGTCCAAAGGGTAACGTATGAGGACACGACTCAAAGAAACGTTTAGATATAATGATATGTATATAGGTTTCAGTGGAGGCTGGTGGGAGGAGCTATAGGAGGACAGGCTCATTGTAATGGCTGGAATGGTATCAAACATATGGAAACCATATGTTTGACTTTGTTCCATGAATTCCGTTTCAGCCATTTCAATGAGCCAGTCCTATACCTCATCCCACCAATTTTCACTGATAGGCATGTAAATAATTGACAGCCAATGATCAATCAGGGATATTCCATCTTGTTTGGACAATAAAGTTATATTGTCTTCCAATTCTGAACCTTCACGTTTGGGTTCCCATCACTTAATCCCACATCAACCTACATATTAGCGCTTTCCTCTCTCTCCCATGTTTGTTATTTATTTTTTATTTTTACAGGGACAATGTTTCAGTAAAAGTGCCAGTTTAGCCAGCCGGCTAATTTTCAACCGCAGTCCCTGGGCAGGATATTAAAAGCAATGACAATATCAATACAGACAAACGATGAGCATTAAGCACATTCAGAGCAACATATGACAAGCAACACGTAGCATGCAGAAAGAGCAACATATAACAAGCAACACGTAGCACGCAGACAGAGAAACATAGAACAAGCAACAGGCAGACAGAGCAACGATAGGACAAGCAACATTTAGCACGCAGACAGAGAAACATAATAACAAGCAACACATAGCACGCAGACAGAAACATATGACAAACAATACGTAGCACGCAGACAAACACAGGAGTAACCTGTAGCACACTCCCGGTCGCGACAGAGCCTGAGCGCGAACCCAGAGTCTCTGGTGGCACAGCTGGCGCTGCAGTACAGCGCCCTTAACCACTGCGCCACCCAAGAGGCAGAGCGCTTGCTTTTTGAGGATGTAACAGTGATGATGGCTATTGGGCTTCCTATCAAGCACTTTGAGAGCCTGTTTGTAGACAGACTGAATAAGTTTTAATGTTGTACATCAAGCTTGGGCCCAACTAGTCAAGCAGTATGTTAAGTGGCGGAGTATCATAGATTTGAAGTACAGTTTTGCTACCTCCGTAGTCAAGCGAATTCGCTAAGTTGAATCTGGTTATTTGAGTTACCTTGTTCACCGACTTTTTATAAGAGAGGTTGGAATCAAGTATGATGCCAAGGTACTTAAAATCAGATACCACCTGGAGCTTCTCCCCTGACACATAGACATCTGGCTCAGTAGCATCTGTTACCCTCTTTGTGAAGAACATGCAGAATTTTTTTCCCACATTGAGATGCAAACATGAGTCACTGAGCCACTTTGTAACCTGGACCATTACAGTAGTGAGTTCTTGTGCACCTTGTTGTTTGCTCTTTGCATGCACATATATCACTGTATCATCTGCATATATTTGAACTTCAGACCCAGTACAGGCAGATCATTAATTTACAGGCTGAACAGGAGGGTACCTAGTATTGACCCTTGGGGCACGCCCACATCATAGCTGAGAGTGGGCAACAGCTCATTGCTCACTCTGACACACTGGGTTCTGCCTTCAAGGTATGATTTCATCCATCTGTCCCACCATATCCCTCTCTGACTGACTGACTGTGTGTTGTCCCCAGTGCGTCCCAGCTGAAGGACATGAGTGAGCAGGAGGATGTGCTGCTGGAGTTGTTTGTGTGTCTGCCCCAGCTCAAACAGGTCACCACTGACAAGGAGGAGCTGGTCAACAGCATTGTGGACATGGCCAGTGAGTCTCCCTACACACTAGTGGTGGTTGCTAAACTTGACTGGGCAGTGGGTGACACTGTATAGCCAAAGCCCACCATGTACACACAAACAAATGCTAGAGCAAGGACCATGGTTATTATGAGCTTCCAGTCATGCTAATGCTAGTTAGCAATGGCGCCAGAAATGACCTTACAACTCCCTTCATACTGCACACAGAGACATAACATTTTTATCCATGAGTTCATCTGACTCAGTAAGGAGATGAAGCGCTACTATCCCAGGAGCCCAAACTCACAAACTGTCCCCAGAGAGCCCAAACTCACAAACTGTCCCCAGAGAGCCCAAACTCACACACTGTCCCCAGAGAGCCCAAACTCACACACTGTCCCCAGAGAGCCCAAACTCACACACTGTCCCCAGAGAGCCCAAAATCACACACTGTCCCCAGAGAGCCCAGACTGTCCCCAGAGAGCCCAGACTGTCCCCAGAGAGCCCAGACTGTCCCCAGAGAGCCCAGACTGTCCCCAGAGAGCACAAACTGTCCCCAGAGAGCCCAAAATCACAAACTGTCCCCAGAGAGCCCAAATAGAGAGCCCAAAAGCTCAAACTGTCCCCAGAGAGACACTTTTGGTGTCAAGCTCTTAATCGCTATGGTTACACAGATCCTCAGTCAGTTCATATGGGCAGGTAGTGAAATGAGTGTGTGCTAGAAAGTGGGGAAGTGTTGAAGCTGAGTTCACTGCTGCCCTGGGACACATACTGACATGTCTGGGTCATCTCTCTCCCAGAGAAGAACCTGCAGCTGGAACCTCAGCTGGAGGGGACGAGACAAGAAATGCTGTTCAAGGTGAGAATTTGTAAAAAAATATATATATATATATTTAACCTTTATTTAACTAGGCAAGTCAGTTAAGAACAAATTCTAATTTACAATGACGGCCTACCGGGGAACAGTGGGTTTAACTGCCTTGTTTAGGGGCAGAACGTCATATGTTTACCTTGTCAGCTCTGGGATTCGATCTAGCAACCTTTTGGTTACTGGCCCAACGCTCCAACCACTAGGCTATCTGCCGGTGAATTATACACATTCACTGGCTAATGAATGCAGAAGGTCTGTCTGTCAATATACGTTAGCAATCACACTCTACCTGTGTGAATGTCTCATGACAACTGTCAGTTTGTTACTAACGTTATAGCTGATACCACCTTGCACCATTGAGCCAAGTTGAAATGTTGGTCGGGATCAGTCCTACTGCTATAGACGGTATATTGTGTTGTGAGCGCTAGTTGTTTCTTACTTGTTGTGTTGACAGTACGAGCAGCTAACCCAGAACAAATCGGCCTTTGAGACCAAGATGCAGAGACAGCATGACATCAGTGAGGTGAGGTGTTCCCTGCACCAAACACACACGTGACGATCACGTTTCCTAACCTCAAAAGTACATCAATGTTGTCCATGACCCAGGCAATGAGTTGTTTTATTCGCTGCTCATCTTGTCCATGTTTTTGGGGTTGGAACATGTACAGATTATTCACAACACAACTGATGTTGTAGGGTGTGGATTTGGCTTGATGTCCGAGTCCATTTTGAGGTTTGAAAACAACAAAAAAACGTTTATTATTTTTTTTAAGTGTCATTCTATGAACTTGTGTTGTTCTCCAGAGCTGCAGTCTGAGTGCCCTGCAGGCTCGTCTGAAGGTGGCAGCCCACCAGGCGGAGGAGGAGTCAGAGGAGACGGCCGAGAGCTTCCTGGAGGGCAAGACGGACATCGACGACTTCCTGGCCAACTTCATGGAGAAGAGGACGGTAAACTGAACGAACTGTCAAAAAGTCAAGTCAACAAGCTGACATGAAGTAATGAAAGACTGATACCAGCACACTGCAGAATTCTACCTCAGATGTATTTTTCAACATTTCAACACGTCTTTGTTGTCCAAACAGTATCAGCATTCTATAGTGTGGGGATGGATATGTCTGTCTTTCACCAGTCACTGAACTAGCAGAGTTAGAAGGATCATAACATAGTCCACGAAAAGAGAGCCGGGAATCATTGAGCTGTTGTGTAGACAGTATTTACACTCTGTATAAACATCTCTGTGGTAATATGAACAAGGTGAACTGCAACAAGTCAACAACCAGGAAATGGGGTTCTATGTAAATACTGTCTATTACACAGTAGTCAATGTTTGATTTCATATTTGTGTGTGTGTGTGTTCTCGCTGTACAGCTCTGCCACAGCAGAAGGGCCAAAGAGGAGAAGCTGCAACAGTCCATCAACACACACGGACAGTTCCCCAGCAGCCACTGAGCCCCTTCCCCTCACATGTTTATAAAAGGTAAACACACTAACGCCACTCTGTTGGATGAAGTACACACTGTACGAAGGGTTTATGTAATCTGACCTTAAAGGGGCAATCTGAGATTCAAATAACTACAAAGCTTTTATTTTTTTGGTAAACAACTAGAGAAGTGTAACCTCTCAAATTCATAGATGTAAGGAATGACTATACTTGAGATCAATGATGGGTTTAACAATGTTCCATTTTTGTCTTACTTTATCATAGGCTGCATTTCTTTTCTTCTCTTCTCAAGTATGGAGATGTATCTACCAGCAACACACCCCTAAAGAGAGCAGAAGCACATCTTGGTGTTGATAGAGGCTAAGAAGCAACCATTGTGGTATGAATTGTAATCCTGAACTAGGCTTTTGAACTCATTTCAGTATACAGTTTCCAGTGATGATGATGGTATGACTTGTCTCATACGTACATACCTACTTGAATTTGGAGGATGAGTTTGCTAACGCTGCTGAACACCCAACTACAACTGATACTGTATTTAAATAATGTTAATAATAGCCTTTATTATAATCAGACACCTTGTACTATGTTATTTAATTTCTTTAGGTTAATAAACCATTCAGAACATTTGTTTACTAAGAATTCCTGATGATTATTTTTTTCTAACATTAACATCTGACCTGTGTGTGTGTGTGTGTGTGTGTGCATTTTAGTGTGACTGAAATGCACAGTCATGTTCATTAACCTCATGTACACTCTATCCCGTTCTGTAAAATAATGTGTTTTAAACCAGCACATCAAATGTAATTTCCCTTTGACAGTGAATAGTTTATTTCAGGTCATTTACAACAACGTATACAGTAAACACTAAATATGACAGTGGAAAGGAGATCCATTGGATTCAGCCATGTTGTTTTCCCAGGTTGACCATACAAGTGGTTTCTCAACAGTTTAATACTTATTAACCTGGTCCCAGATCTGTTTGTGCTCTTACCAACTCCATTGTCAAGCCATGACCATTCCATAGACGGGTTGGTTGTTTAGCAACAAAACCGACACGTGCGCAACTATGGGGCAAAAGCGTTTGGCTTAGATTGTTGACAACATGTAAACTATATTTAGTCTCCAATGTTTATTGAAAACATAAAGTTCCACAATGAGTATTTGTCTCTCAAATACATTGTTACAGTTGTTGGTTAGCTAGCTAGCAAATGTTAGCCATATTAGCATAGATCAAAACAAGATATGGTATCAAGAACAAGATGAAACGAGCCACCTGTGACCCCCCCACACACACACACACACATGGCAGTTTGCTGTTGTCAGCTAACCCGTCTGTAGGCCGTTGGCAAGAGGACAGAAACAGAATGGCACACAGGCCAGCTAATGCTACCTATAACAAAGAGATTTTGAGGTCCAATATCCACACCCACATCCCATTCAGATTGAACCAATGTGTTGGCCATGCATTCTAAGTGGTGCGCTGGTGTTGATATTGGAACGTTTCTAATGTGTCCTAAGTGTTCATACTACAGCGCTAGTGACTGCACTCGTATACACAGTTAAATATACACAGCAATGGGAATAACCATCTGACAAGGTTACCACAGTTCAATGGGCTTTCCAAAGGAAAGAGTATGTCTCTCGATTCATTACTAATAAGCAGCAACGTTCACTTCATTTCAAGACCAAATAAAAGCCTAGTCATGGCAACGCGGACATTTCTGTTCATCCAGGCTAGTTGAGAAGTGCGGTGTTTCTTCATTTGTGTGAGAAGGCAGGTTATTGGAACGAGACAGTAAACATAACTAGACTGGGTGGTGATGAATGTACCAAGAACATGTGCCGTGTTTGACAGTGTTATCTGGGTCGTGTTCATAAGTGTAGTACGTAGTGAAACGTTTAATAGTTTTCAGATTATTTTTTTTGCCTCCTGATCACGACCATGATATACCACTGGGAAACATTGTAGCCTCTATGCTTGTTCAGACTTCAGAAGGGACAAATAGATTTCGGAGGGGTAGTCCTACTTGGTGCGACCAATGTAATGCATTGGTCTGAAGGAAAGTACAAACAAATGTACATTTAGTTTTAAAATGTAGTAACATTGTAACTCAACATAATAGCTTAAGACAAAATATTGCACACCAGTATTTTGCCTTTGCAGTAAACGTTTGGTCCTGGAATATTTTTGTTCACATTTTACACTAGTATGGGCTTCAAACATCCACTACGGATACCAAGTGTTACCACAATACCCGGCAGGTGCTCACGTTGTGCACCGATACTAACTACACAGAAAACAAAACAAAAGAATCACAAGTAAAATCCAGTCCAATTGGCCCCGTCAAAACCGAGACCTCTGTGATATTCAATTGTCAATGCAAAGTGCCTTCGTCAACAAGGCAACCCCCCTCCGACAAGCCCCTCATTGATCACCATTTTCGCTCAGGCCGTGCAGTAGACGGCCTCATCGGGGTCCTTGTTGTCGTCGCCGCCGCTGGAGGAGCGGCTGCTGAGGTCGGCCACGCCCGATTCCATGTCGCTGCAAGCCGAGGAGAGGTCGTCGGAGTCAGGGCCAGGACCCTTGGGGGGCCCCAAGGGCAGGGTCATAGCCGAGCCCGGGGGCCCCCCCTGGGAGGGAGAATAGCCCTGAGGGGGGCTAGTGAAGGGGCCATCTCCAGTGGGAGGAGCCAGTCCGCCTGGCCTGCATTCTTCCTCACACACTTTGTTGATCTTCCTCTGACCCGCATTACCCTTAGTTTGATCCGCTTTTGTCAGGACTGCAATCCTCTGGAAGATGGACAGATGAAAAGACAAGTGTTACCAGTAAGTCTGGGATAGAATATGAATGAATCACTATGTCTATAGACTACTAGCAGACTACTGTACATGTAACAGAAACCCTCCTGTTGAACGCCCCTCTGAGACACATTTTCTTTGGCTTGAAGGTGTTTGCCCCCTCCCCTGTAAAAACCCAACGATATAGTTGTTAAAACAGAAGAAACTAGTTAATAGTAATTAATAATGATACATAGATAAACTTGTAAATTGGCGTTAAAGAGCAGCGTTCATTGGGAGCGTTACGCGAGCGTGTCTGTATGCCTTGTTTGGTGCCCGGTTGGGCCGTCCCTCCCGGTGCTACCTCCTGGTGATTGGTCAGCTCCTCCTCCAGCTGCTGAGTCTCCTCCCTGACGGCTGTCAGTAAGTCGGTGGGTGTGTGGCGTGGGGGAGAGCTCTTCTCCACACGGTTATACATGCCCTTCCACATCCTTGGAGACAAGATACACTGTACTACAACTATTGAACAAACACTCTGGATCTAAACCGTAATACAACTATTGAACAAACCCTCCGGATCTAAACTACTACAAAGTAAAGTGCTTTCTACAACAGGCTTCCATCTGATGGGTTTTAACCCACAACCCTTCGTCTCAGATGTACCCAAAGACACAAAGTAAATAAAAACCATTCAGTGTCCCAGTCCTAGCTTTTTCACTCGTTTTCCCAGTGAGTCTACTGAGAGGGTGCAGTAACTCACTTGAAGCAATAGGGGGTGGTGTTTGGCCGTAGCATCCCCTGAGTCTGGGTGTGGTCAGCCCTGTACAAAGGGTTGGCGTACTGTGCCCTGTCCTTCCACAGCTGGGGCCACAGGGAGTGAGTCCTCTCACGCAACCTGACCAACGTTGGAGAAAACCACACCAGATGTGATACATGAGAGGGCTTACAGTACAGAAGAGCTTGCTGTAAGAAAGGCAGAGACCTGCATGGAATGGGATTGTAGCGGCCTTATGAACCACAAGGTTGTTAGCCCGCTGAGCTAACACAAGTATTCACGCCTCAGGCAAGGTTATTCGTGTAACACAAGCACGGTTCACTGAACTACCTCCGTCACATTGGCGCCCTCAGTCTCACCCCATGTCCCTCCTCTCCTTCTGGCTGTTGCCCAGGAAGTTGCCGTACTGGCAGGAGTAGACGTGTCTGTGCAGCTGAACCAGGAAGCGCTCGTTGAACTCGAAGGCACAGGGGAACTGCTCTGACAGCTGCCACACACACTCCAGGAACTGGTCTATCACCGGGGACACCTCCTTAGGATCACCTTCCAGGTGGTTGTACCTGCAGAGAAGGAAAGACTGCGGCTTAAAACACTTTCATAAGGGGTTTAAAGTGGCAATCAGCAGTAGAAACAATAACAAAGCGGTCTCCCTGCCTCTGGTTTGGTGAAAAGCTGAGGGATGTAACCCCTCTCAAATTCATAGACAGAGCTATGGATGCGAGGATTGACCGTCCTTGATAACAAAATTATAGTTTTAACCATGTTTGGAGGCTACATAGTGTTTGTTTACGTTTTCTTTGTTTACAAACGTTGGAGTAAAAGAAGCTTACATTTTTTAACTGCTGATTGCCCCTTTTAAGCAGATTTAAAGAACTGTGAGGGAAGTGTTATGTATCGACTCAATGCTACTTTCTAATAACTAACTAGAAAGGTTCATGCATGTGACTGACTGATCGTGTATGGAGGAATCCTCACTTACTGTTCCTCAACTTGGCAGTATGCCCAGAATATTGCTATGGGAACAACCGAGGTATCGCAGAGACAGAGAGCCTCGTGAGGTATTGCTATGGGAACAACCGAGGTATCGCAGAGACAGAGAGCCTCGTGAGGTATTTCTCAGTCACAGCTGAGCTGAGGTATTGCTCAGCTCAATCACTGGTAGTGATTAAGTAATTATGCTAAATCATGCAAATATAACTTGTCTGTAGCCGTTTATTAGACAACTGCGGGGACCGCCCCAGCGGAGCTTCTAATAGACCTGTACGGTGTGCAGAGTTTGTTGTAACCTCTCCAGCTTGCTGATAATAAAGAGTGATTCATTTTAAGACTGGCGTCAAGTGTCCCTGGTGTTGAATTTCCACCACAGAACAAATAGGTCATCCTGGGGCGTTGTCATTGCAATTTTATACCCCACTGGTTAAACAGTAATGCCTCTAGGCAACTGCATCAAGGTCAGGTGCCTTTTTAATCTAGCCAATGACTTCAGCTGATAAGAAAGCATGAACAGACTGGAGTGGAACACCTCAAAGATGTGGAATAACTCTACTTCACCAATCCTGAATCCTGAGACGGACAGTCGCTGCTAAAGCGTCTCAGTTTCACAGGGGTTATGATCTGACCTGAGTGCAGCACGCATGGCGGAACACGTGGCGAGAGGATCTGAAAGCGCTGGCGGCGGACACGGTTCGTAGGTCGGGCATGCTGTATGTTGTCTGTGACAAATGCACTTCTCCTTCTGATGAAGGACTCTACTTGAGAAGGTAAAATGCATGGCACTGCAGGGACCTTCATTCTACCAAACGGTAGTTAGGAGTTTGGGTTCTTAGACAAACGTGTGGGACGGACTGACCTGTGTGAAAACTTGTGACCGAACGACACCCAGTCCCTCTCGATTAGCAGCTAAAAGATAAAAGACAGGAAGAAGAGATGAAGTCTTTCTTTCACCCGACGGGCCAGTTTCCCAGACCAAGACCATGTCTAGTCCTGGACTAATCACATACTTCATGGAGACGCCACGGTCCGGACAACTGGCCCCACGTGTGCTAACTCTCTCTCTGGATTGGATCACAGTACAAGAGGGTCTGTATGTGCCATGACGTAGACTGTAGATAATGTGTGATGAATGGATGCTAAAGCCTTACCATGAGTCCCTTCATAGTCCTGTAGTAAGGCTCCAGGAGAACACTGGCTACAGAGCAGGCCTGGGCCGTCCTGTCCCAACCGTCCGAACAGTGGACCGCCACACTGATACCCTCCTCCGCAACCGCCTACACACACATCACAGTATGACATTATGAAATAATGTCAGCATGAAATTTATACCCATTGTGTGTGTGTGTGTGTGCTCGCGCGCCCTGCCCAGTGTGTATCACCTTGGCGATGAAGACGCCTGCGTCCAGCACGGCTTTGATATGCTTCAGCCAACCGGAGCTCTCCAGCCCCCACAGGAAGTCACCCATGGAGGGAGTCTTGAGCTCACCCACTATAGGGTCAACACAGGAAGAGAGGTCAGTCATGCATACACACATACAATGTGGGACATTCACAAGCCAACCCAAAGGAATGCATGAACCTGACAACTATGTGCGTGAACTGAGTAGGAATACTGACTGACGTTCAGTAGAACGTCGGCCGTGGTTGGAAGGGAAAAAGGAACTCATTACCGTCGATGATCTTCTGCTGGCTGTTCCTCATCACGTGGATGTTCTCGATGCCGATGAACTGCAGTTTGATGTTGGCGTAGTGGTCCTCGTTCTCATAGCCTTTTCCAGCCGCCCGGTTGGCCATCGCGTTCAACTGGAGAGATGATCATCATTATAACACAATACAGTCAAATACGTACTGCTGACGACATCATTACATGTTACATTTTAGTCTATTAACAGACGCTCTTATCCAGAGCGACTTACAGGAGCCATTAGGGTTAAGTGTCTCGCTCAAGGGCACGTCAACAGACTTTTCACCTAGTTGGCTCGTGGATTCGCACCAGTGGCCTTTTGGTTACTGGCCCAACGCTCTTGACCTCTAGTTTACAGTATATCAACACTTCCTGACCCCGGGGTCTATCTATGTTGACCTCTGACCTTTGGCCTGGTGTCCACCACGTAGATGTAGTCGCTACCCGGGTTGGACTTCATGATGGCCTCCAGCATTTGTTCATCCTCCTGGGAGCGAGCGCTGAAGCCGGACAGGGGCTGACTACAGCGGCAGATAGCAGCCTGGGAGAAGAAGGGGTCAGAGGCTGAAGTGACTGGTGATGACATCCAGCTCAGATTTGAACACTACTCATACAGTGCTAGTATCCTGCGTGTGTCTTGGCATGCCAAGCGAAAGCCCACATTTAAACAGTCATGAAAGTCATTTGACATTTTTAAACAGAAAACACAATATTCCGACCCGTGACTGGTTCAGGTATAAGAATTAAACATGACAAATCACCTAAATGAAACAAACATAAAACAACTGTTCTCCAGAGTCAACCCACACCATTGACCCAGATAGTATGCCCCATCCACTCACTAGGGTATCCTGGTGGAAGTACGTCAGGACAGGTAAACGCCCTCGGCTCCGGAACTTAGAGCTCCCCACGATGACTGGAGGTGTGGCCGACTTTGGCACAAACAGCTCTGATGGGTACGTATCACACACCTGCAGGCCGAGAGAGAAAGTCTTTAGAAGAGGAGGACTATACTACTAACCAGTGGTTGGAACCGGTTCACAGAACAGAAAACCGGAAAAGAGCAAAAATGTCAAGGAACAGAAACAGAACCCAGAACAAAAATTAACCCAACTGTTCCGGAACAGAACCGGTTAATAATGTTCTTCTACGTTTCCAGGCATTTTTTTTCTTTCTAGTCCCACGTCAAAATGCCTATGTAAAGCCCTTACTCTGTCACTCAAACGTAGTCCAGTGTCTGCCTGCAAACTGAAAATCTTTGCCTGTGCGTGTGCTTGTTTGGCTAACTCCACCCTACAAAGCATAGGCTACTGTATTGACGTACAAGCTTGATTCAGAAGATGGGGAGAGAGATTTTTAATTGGCTAGAGAAGAATGGATGAACTTTTTCCAATGCTGATTATTTAGGGCTAGTTATCACGTGTCACGTTGGATTTATTAACTGCAACATAGTAAGATGTTTATAATTCTGGTGCCGCTCTGCACACACAAGCTTGTTAGCTAGCTAGCTCAAAGAACATTCAAAGTTCCTCCATAGAAGCTGCTCCTCCTAGGTATAATTCTGTGGATAATTCTGATAATGCAAGTCATAACTTCGCTTCAGGCCTCCTCCTCCTCAACCCTCTCTCTCTCTCTCCCCACCCACAACATGTCAGTAGCATGTTGCGCCATAGGCTACACTTGTCTGTCCCATCATGCATGTAAACAACTAGCTTGCCTACTCTATCCACACTGATTGACAAAGTAATTTTATGAGCTAACTGTTAAAAACTGTTGATTTCACAGGTTAAAAAAGGAACACAAAGGAACGATATAAACTGGTTCTTTATTTGGCTTGGAACCGGTTCAGAACTTTATTTTGCTGGCCAGAACAGTGGAATGAAACAAAAAAAATGTATTCTGTTCAGAATGAAACGATTGGAAAATTATTTAAGTTCCAACCCCTGCTACTAACCCAATAGTCAATATCAGACCCAGACAGAACAAACCCAGTACTCAACATCAGATCAGGACAATAACTAACTCAATACTCTATCAAAACCAGAAAAATCAACAGATTAGTGGTTAACATCAGAGGAGGACTGTGCTAACCCTGTGCTCACTATCTGATTAGGACTATAGTGGTTAACATCAGAGGAGGACTGTACTAACCCTGTACTCACTATCTGATTAGGACTATAGTGGTTAACATCAGAGGAGGACTGTACTAACCCTGTGCTCACTATCTGATTAGGACTATAGTGGTTAAAATCAGAAGAGGACTGTACTAACCCTGTGCTCACTATCTGATTAGGACTATAGTGGTTAAAATCAGAAGAGGACTGTGCTCACTATCTGATTAGGACTATAGTGGTTAACCAGAGGAGGACTGTGCTCACTATCTGATTAGGACTATAGTGGTTATTAGTGCTCACTATCTGATTAGGTATAAAAATCAGAGGAGGACTGTACTAACCCTGTGCTCACTATCTGATTAGGACTATAGTGGTTAAAATCAGAAGAGGACTGTACTAACCCTGTGCTCACTATCTGATTAGGACTATAGTGGTTAAAATCAGAAGAGGACTGTAATACTACTAACCCTGTACTCACTATCTGATTAGGACTATAGTGGTTAAAATCAGAAGAGGACTGTACTAACCCTGTACTAACCATCTGATTAGGACTATAGTGGTTAAAATCAGAAGAGGACTGTAATACTACTAACCCTGTACTCGCTGTTGGCTGGCGTGCTGACCCAGAGGTTGTTGGGCACGCCCATGCGTCTGTAGTCCGCCTGCAGGTCTAGGAAACTCCAGGACTCCTCCCTCTCCTCCTTGTTAGCGTTGGGATTGATCGACAAGCAGTAGAGCTCGCTATATTTCTCTAGATAGAAACAAATTATCATATTTAAATCAGCTAAAATCATTTTGGGATCGTATTGAAGGACGAGCAGTAGAGCTCACAGTAAATCTCTTGTGGACAACAGAGAAACAACACAGCAGTCTATCAAAGGATCATACGATGATTCAGATTAATTTAACCACTACACAATAAATTATTCAGATTAATTTAACCACTACACAATAAATTATTCAGATTAATTTAACCACTACACAATAAATTATTCAGATTCATTTAACCACTACACAATAAATGATTCAGATTCATTTAACCACTACACAAACAATTTAAATTAAATTGATCAACTACACAAAAAACGATTCAGATTCATTTAACCACTACACAATAAATGATACAGATTAATTTAACCACTACTATATATAAATGATTTTTTATTCATTTAACCACCAGAGAAAAATTGATACAGATTCATTTAACCAGAGGAAAAAGTACTCCTATAAATGATTCAGATTCATTTTTTTTACCACTACACAATAAATGATCCTACTCATATAACCATACATAATATGACTTATTTTTATAACAGAATAAAAGTGCCTCCTACTATATATATATATATTTTTTATTATTTTTACCAGAGGAAAAAGTGCCTCCTACTATATATATATATATTTTATTATTTTTTACCAGAGTAAAAAGTGCCTCCTACTATATATATATATTTTTTTTTTTTTTTTTTACCAGAGGAAAAAGTGCCTCCTACTATATATATATATATATTTTATTTTTTTTACCAGAGGAAAAAGTGCCTCCTACTGGCCCTCCAATACAACTTCTAGCACCATCTGGTCTCCCATCCAGGACCAACCCTGCTTAACTTCAGAGGCAAACCAGCAGTGGCCAGGTGGTATATTCCTGGCAGTACCTCCTTGTTCCATTCCAGTTCAAAGAGTTGTGTCTCTACTGAACAGGACCCAGGTGAATGGGTTCTGAAAGGTGATAGTCTCTCTCACCTGGGCGAGAGAGGCGTGCAAGCGAGGCCTGGACATCCATGGCGTCCCTCTCCTGGGGGATGAGCAGCTGAACCACCTGGAAGTTCTTAGTGTGGACAACCAGGTGGCTTCCTGAAGGGGTGGTTGGCGGCCGCTCCACACTGGCCACCATGCTGTGGAGCACCTGTCAATGACAACCGAGAACTCACAGACGGTCCCAATTCGCTCCCCTTGGCAACAACTAACCCTTTGACGTTTGCAGATCTGTAAGGGGATGGCAATATGGTGGAAGCTCTACCACTATACTGCTGATACCTATCCAGATCCCTCAGATATGCAAATATCGAAGGGTTAGGGCCAATGGTAAGGGGGCCGGCTGTCACAGTGGCATCTATTGCTAAGTTGAAAATATAACAATTCTGGAAGTGGAAGGGTAGGCACGTTTTTTGTTGTTGTTTTTTATTTTTACTTTTCACTCAGATTACTCAACCGCAGCAGTCGTCTGTCAATAATGGACAGCAGACATTACTACATAAGTATTAGTTTAGTGTTATGATAAGCAATGCATTTAATAACTGACAAATTACATTTTTACTAAACTATAGTTTTTCTGGGGATAAGAGAACACGTTGCAGTTTTAAAGCCAATTTCCTGCATTTCTACACTTTGTTGGTATGGGGCTGGGAAGAAAATGTGCTATTTTATAGCTCATCATGCTTTTGTTCACATTATGAGGCTGAGAATTTGTTTTTTAGTTTTAAAGCTAATTTCCTGCTATTCTACACATTTTTTCATGAGGCTGAGAGACAATTTAGAAGATTTTAAAGCTGATTTCCCATAATTTAACAAATGTTGCTATCATATGCTATCTGGGGGCCCCAACCATCTGTGCCCGTTCTGGAATCCGGCCCTGAGAAAAGGGTTCCACTCCTGTTCACTTCAGAAGGCCTAAATACACCGACAAATCTCACATCATGTGTATGAAGGAGATATCCATTAAAGAGGAAATGTATTGGATGAGGTCCATTGACTTGTGAGTCTCCAAAGTGCAGGAGCAAATCAATACTAGCTTTCTGAGAAGGCAGGAAGGAAGCCACACACAGGGTAGATAGGGGGAGTTGTGTCAGAACAGTGTCAGGCCAGACGACTTGTGATAGGTCTCGTGTCAGAACAGTGTCAGGCCAGACGACTTGTGATAGGTCTCGTGTCAGAACAGTGTCAGGCCACACACAGGGTAGATAGGGGGAGTTGTGTCAGAACAGTGTCAGGCCACACACAGGGTAGATAGGGGGAGTTGTGTCAGAACAGTGTCAGGCCACACACAGGGTAGATAGGGGGAGTTGTGTCAGAACAGTGTCAGGCCAGACGACTTGTGATAGGTCTCGTGTCAGAACAGTGTCAGGCCAGACGACTTGTGATAGGTCTCGTGTCAGAACAGTGTCAGGCCAGACGACTTGTGATAGGTCTCGTGTCAGAACAGTGTCAGGCCAGACGACTTGTGATAGGTCTCGTGTCAGAACAGTGTCAGGCCAGACGACTTGTGATAGGTCTCGTGTCAGAACAGTGTCAGGCCAGACGACTTGTGATAGGTCTCGTGTCAGAATGGGGTCTGTTGAAACAACCGGTATCACTTCCTAGCTCCTACCCAAGTCTCTCTGCGTGTCTCTGGGTTGTTCTCCACGAAGATGGTGTGTGTGGCGGAGAGGTACAGCGTCCCCACCATGGCTTTCCTAGGGGCCGTACGGTCAATCAGGCGGACATTCTCCACCTATAGGGCCACAGACACACACAAACACACACACACACACACACACACAAGTATAAATGGGGGTCCAAACGGAATGTAATCATATCTATAGGCTACAATGTACTGAATGTGTGTGACTGACTGTATTGGTGGAGGCATATCTTCTCATAAAAACAAGGTTATTATAGAACTCAATGTTTACACATGTTGTCGTTGTAGATATGAATGTCTGAGATTCTGCAATGTTATAACTGTTTAATAGAAGTAACCTACCGCAGGATTCTGTAACAATGTGTCCTTATTGAGGCCTATTGCCTTTATGCTAGAATCCACAGCGGAGACATGCCCGCGGTAGACTAGAATAAACATCAAGAAGCCAGGACAAGAATGAAACGGATTGTGCAAATTCTAATGTCAAGATTTACAGGCATGCCATCATATGAGCTATGTTTTTGAGTGTTCATTTTTGCAACGGTTTAACCAGGAAAATACATTGCGGAGAGTATAATTGTTATATTTTCAGGAACCCTGAATGTGTTGGATACATGAGAAAGGGGATGGCACGAATCAGCAACGTTGTCACATCTTTAGAAGACGCAACTGAAATGCGGTTTCATTTAGGAACAGGATTAACTAAACTCAAAGAATAGGATGGAAATTAAAATATAGGGTTGGTTTACCTTTGGCGTTCGGATGTGCTCCATCACGGACCTCTTCGATCAAAATGGTGCGTGTAGAAATAATCCGAGGTCCTGGTTTTGTGTTTTAAAAATAGAGGATCTTGGCTCAGCACAAATATCGCGCACAATTCATATTCTCTGTGCCTCGCAAGTATGCCATGGTTCCCCCTATCCTATTCTGTACAATAGGAGAATCACCCTGCACCCACTTGGGTACGGATGGGTGATTATGACAACACAGTCATTACTAGTTACCCCAGCCACAAACTCATAAACCCCGCCTATTTCTACAATTTATCTTCTTAAAATGTTATTTTAAACTTGACCTTAACCGTAACTTTAACCACGCTGCTAACATTATGCATAACCCTAAACTTGAATGAAGACCAAAATTCTCAATTTGGTTTTCATACATTTTCACGACATAACTTTGTGGCTGTGCTATCTAGTGGAAACACAACAACACGGATCTTATTGGCAAGTATTGGCCGTATTGGAGAGCATCAAAATGACTGCAGGCGACTGCGGATTGAACTATATACAAATCACGCTCCACCATAAATAATGACTCACTACTAATTGTAGATCATTCATTCAAAATTTACCCATGATACATTGCGATTTTGATCCTCTCGAACACGGCCATTACCTCCCAAAGGCGCCTGCGCACATCACTGAGCGATGAGCCGGTGGAGCTCAGGCAGCGACCACTGCTATACGAGATCTTTGGGACGTTCCTACCCTAAATCCTAACCATTTAAAATGTAAACTTCGGAAGGGGATCAGCTCATATCCCAGGGCGATTAAAAAAATAAAAAATAAAGTCTTCTAAAAAAAATACATTTACATTTTGAGACGAATGGCCCAATTGAAATGTATTTTGCCGTTTAGCCTCGTTAATCTTTATAGTTAGGTTACTCAAATATTAGCCCGTGTGTGTGTGTACGTGTGCACGTGTGCATGCCTACGTGTGTACATGTGTGTTTGGCCATGACCTGCTTCTGCTTTCAGGTTGATTGTTCACGTGCTTTCAGACATTGTGGGAGAAATACATGCTTTCATGTGGAAGTGGAAGAAGTCACACCCAGAGTCGGCCATGAGTACTACAAATTCAGATAGCTGGCTAGACTCATTTACCAATCTAAAAATTGCTCGCTGACATGGCTAATTTGAATGACTGTCAGTTTAAAAAAATACTTTTATGTAACTAGCCAAGTTAGTTAAGAACAAATTCTTATTTACAATAACAGCCTACCACGGCCACACCTGGACGACGCTGGGCCAATTGTGCGCCGTCCTATGGGACTCCCATAGGGAATCAAACCAGGATCTGTGATGACGCTGCTCGCACTGAGAACCGCTGCGCCACTCGGAACTGCGGCACAACCAGATGTAGAACTGGTGAAGTGTGTATTCCACTGTTCTAACTCAACAGTAAACGGAGTTCCTAATTGTTTATTTGTTTTTGTCGGAGGAGGGCACTAGCGGCCGTGGGCCCTACGGTTTATGTCGCTAAAGCACCTTATACCACCCACCACTGCGACTTGTATGCTCTAGTCGGCTGGCCCTCGCTACATATTCGTCGCCAGACCCACTGGCTCCAGGTCATCTACAAGGCCATGCTAGGTAAAGCTCCGCCTTATCTCAGTTCACTGGTCACGATGGCAACACCCATCCGTAGCACGCGCTCCAGCAGGTGTATCTCACTGATCATCCCTAAAGCCAACACCTCATTCGGCCGCCTTTCGTTCCAGTACTCTGCTGCCTGTGACTGGAACAAATTGCAAAAATCGATGAAGTTGGAGATTTGATCTCCCTCACCAACTTCAAACATCTGCTATCTGAGCAGCTAACCGATTGCTGCAGCTGTACATAATCTATTGGTACACAGCCCACCCATTTTCACCTACCTCATCCCCACAGTTTTTATTTATTTACTTTTCTGCTCTTTTGCACACCAATATCTCTACCGGTACATGATCATCTGATCATTTATCACTCCAGTGTTAATCTGCAATATTATTATTATCTGTAATTATTCGCCTACCTCCTCATGCCTTTTGCACACATTGTATATAGACTCCCCTTTTTTTTCTACTGTGTTATTGACTTGTTAATTGTTTTCTCCATGTGTAACTCTGTGTTGTCTGTTCACACTGCTATGCTTTATCTTGGCCAGGTCGCAGTTGCAAATGAGAACTTGTTCTCAACTAGCCTACCTGGTTAAATAAAGGTGAAATAAATAAAATAAAAATATGCCTGGAGCCCACCCACACCCAGTATGTGTTACAGAAAACGTTATTAGAATGTAAACCTGCTCAGAAACAAAGTTATTACATGGAACTTCAACCTATTATGCCATGTTAGCCTGTGATCGGTTGGAATTTTGGAGGAATTGGGGAAATTGTATGATTAGATTAGGTATATATTTTAAAGTTTGAGTGGTTCACAAAATAAGAATGTGTGCCAATGACTAGAGAGCATTTCTACCTATTCCAAGAATCTGATAAAGATGCACAATTTCTCCAACGGTTAGATCCATGAAATATACATGTTTGTATGATGGTTAAGCCTGTAACCCTTCAATTGCAATTCAAAGATAATTATCCAATAGAATAGTTCAACATTTCTATTATTTCACCTTTTTATTTTTATGGGGAAAGCCATGCTTGTATTATCTGTAATCCAGTCAACTCTATACTGTATTCTGACCAATGGCGCTGATTTGACACGGACTGTATTTGCCCACTAGATGGCAGCCGAGATTGAGAAATGACCTCTGCCTGCAGCATAGCATACCGCATACCGCATACCACCACCATAAGAGGCTGCTAAACCAACTTTTCAGTTCAATATATTCCCGGTTTTTATCAACTTGTTCTTATGACTGTAGGACGTCACCAACTAATATATATAATCCTGCGTTTTTATCTGAATTGCGCGAAGGTTAAAAAGGTCACAATGACGCCATAGTCTGCACAGGTGAATAGTGCAGAGAACGGATTGCATGATTTTGGCATTTCTCTGGCCTCGGTCTTGTCGTGGAGTCTCTGGTAAGTTTTGCCCTTTTGACTAACGTGCTGTTGTGGCGTTCAGTTGTAAACAAAACTCGTGTTATTTGCTAACAAATGTTAGGACATGTTTCGTTTTCAGTGCCAAACTAATAGAAATGTTCGTGGGCTAATGTGTGTTTATTACTGTGTAACTTGGTTCAAGTCTATCTATCATGGCTTGTCTTGAAAAGGAGCCACTGTGTATGTAGCCGACGGTTAGTTCAGTCTGAGGCTGTGTGGCAGCCCAATGTCCTAAAGAGCTGAGTAGAAACAGATATGGGTTGGGTTTAGTAAACTTGCTCAATAAAAATACAGCATTGAATGTGTTTTGTTAAAATGTGCGCCAGTAACCCAGGTGTGTGTGTGTGTGTGTGTGTGTGTGTGTGTGTGTGTGTGTGTGTGTGTGTGTGTGTGTGTGTGTAGCTGCTTGTCCTCTGTCTAGCTGTACACCTCCTGTTCAGCAGTCTACAAACGTTGGTGGTATCCCTTTTGTCATCATTAGTGAATGAAAGTATTCAAGTGATTTCATGCCCCACTCTTTGATCACAAGATGTCAAACACTCACCTAACTAAACAGTGAAATGTCAAGGGCATAATGGTTTTGAGTTAAACACTACATCTGGATGATCCTACTATATAGCCTTAGATAATCTACGTCTGTCAGGAGATCTACAATACAATATGCTGCCAGTGGCAGTGAATAGATTATTGACTTGCAGTATACAAAAGTAATTAAGTAAGCCTTGTCTGAGCCAGAAGGGCCCTAGGGCCCGGAGTCTATCTCCTCCTGTTTCAGTAGCATGAGGCAGCTTGATGTACAAGTACACCCTCTGGACAGGATGCTAGTCCAGCTCCTGTTTCAGTAGCATGAGGCAGCTTGATGTACAAGTACACCCTCTGGACAGGATGCTAGTCCAGCTCCTGTTTCAGTAGCATGAGGCAGCTTGATGTACAAGTACACCCTCTGGACAGGATGCTAGTCCAGCTCCTGTTTCAGTAGCATGAGGCAGCTTGATGTACAAGTACACCCTCTGGACAGGATGCTAGTCCAGCTCCTGTTTCAGTAGCATGAGGCAGCTTGATGTACAAGTACACCCTCTGGACAGGACGCTAGTCCAGCTTGACGTAGATTAGTGTTTGGAGCCAGGGTATTCAAAAGCTCTATGTTGACATTGAACCTTCTAACCTTTTACCTGAACATTCACTATGTACAGTCAGTACCCTTCCTTTGTGCATTGACATACTGTAGGTGTGTTATGCCAAGCCTGGGTTTATCCCAGGGTCAATACATGGTCAGTTTGTCATGACTGGGCATTCCTGCCATAACGGCATCATCTTCTGAGCTGCTGAGACAAGAATTACATCATGACATAATGTCCATCGCATCACACCGATGGCTTGGACTAGGAGGAAGAGGGAGTGGTGTGTGTGTGTGTGTGTGGTAGAGCTCTTGGCTGCCACTGCGGCAATGTCTCCTCTTGGCACTGCCTGAGGGACTATAGGGTAAACCTGGAGGTTAAACTAAATACTCTCTCACTGCAGTGGAGAAAGGGCAGGCTGTCTGTCATGAATAAGCCTTCTGTTTGACTACCTGAGTGAAGGGGGATAAGAGGGTGATGGGGTAGGCATACTCTGTACATATGGGTAGTTGCCATTTGGCCAAAACGAAAGTGGAAAACTATTTTTTTCTCAAATTAAAGTTAAATAAACCAACTCAGCAAAAAATGAAAGTCCTTCCACTGTCAACTGTGTTTATTTTCAGCAAACTTAACATGTGTAAATATTTGTATGAACATAACAAGATTCAACAACTGAGACATAAACTGAACAAGTTCCACAGACATGTGACTAACAGAAATGGAATAATGTGTCCCTGGACAAAGGAGGGTCAAAAGCAACAGTCAGTATCTGGGGCGGCAGGGTAGCCTAGTGGTTAGTGTTGGACTAGGAACTGGAAGGTTGCAAGTTCAAATCCCTGAGCTGACAAGGTACAAATCTGTCCTGCCCCTGAACAGGCAGTTAACCCACTGGAACAGGCTGTCATTGAAAATAAGAATTTGTTCTTAACTGACTTGCCTAGTTAAATAAAGATAAAATTAAATTAAAAATCTGGTGTGGCCACCAGCTGCATTAAGCACTGCAGTGCATCTCCTCCTCAGGGACTGCACCAAATTTGCCAGTTTTTGCTGTGAGATGTTACCCCACTCTTCCACCAAGGCACCTGCAAGTTCCTGGACAATTCTGGAGGGAATGGTCCTAGCCCTCACCCTCCGATCCAACAGGTCCCAGACGTGCTCAATGGGATTGAGATCTGGGCTCTTCACTGGCCATGGTAGAACACTGACATTCCTGTCTTACAGGAAATCACACACAGAACGAGCAGTATGGCTGGTGGCATTGTTATGCTGGAGGGTCATGTGAGGATGAGCCTGCAGGAAGGGTACCACATGAGGGAGGAGCATGTGTTCCCTGTAATGCACAGCGTTGAGATTGCCTGCAATGACAACAAGCTCAGTCCGATGATGATGTGACATACCGCCCCAGGCCATGACGGACCCTCCACCTCCAAATCAATCCCGCTCCAGAGTACAGGCCTTGGTGTAATTCTCATTCCTTTGACGATAAATGCAAATCTGACCATCACCCCTGGTGAGACAAAACCGCGACTCATCAGTGAAGAGCACTTTTTGCCAGTCCTGCCTTACAACAGGCTTACAAGCCCTCAGTCCAGCCTCTTTCAGCCTATTGCGGACAGTCTGAGCACTGATGGAGAGATTGTGTGTTCCTGGTGTAACTCGGGCAGTTGATGTTACCATGCTGTACCTGTCCCGCAGGTGTGATGTTCAGATGTACCGATCCTGTGCAGGTGTTGTGTTGTTACACGTGGTCAGCCACTGCGATGACGATCAGCTGTCCATCCTGTCTCCCTGTAGTGCTGTCTTAGGCATCTCACAGTACGGATATTGCAATTTATTGCCCTGGCCACATCCGCAGTCTTCATGCCTCCTTGCAGCACGCCTAAGGCACGTTCACACAGATGAGCAGGGACCCTGGGCATCTTTCTTTTGGTGTTTCTCAGAGTCAGTAGACATGCCTCTTTAGTGTCCTAAGTTTTCATATCTGTGACCTTAATTTCCCACCTTCTCTAAGCTGTTAGTGTCTTAACGACCGTTCCACAGGTGCATGTTCATTCATTGTTTATGGTTCATTGAAACAGTGTTTAAACTCTTTACAATGAAGATCTGTGAAGTTATTTGTATTTTTACGAATTATCTTTGAAGACAAAGGGGAAAAAAGGGCCGTTTCTTTTTTCCCCCGAGTTTAGTTGTCTCAATAATTCAAAATGTTCTGCCACCTCCGACTACCATTTCCTACATTAGAGCCTTGAATTTGTCTTCTGATGTGACGTCATAATCTATGGTAATATAGGGCTAAAGGTTTCATGATTCTCAAATAGACAAGACAATTATTTTACTTATTATTCGTTACTTATGTTTTCAAATCGCTATTCATATTCTGGAAATTCTTTTGAAAAACACATAGTTTACTTGTGTAATGATGGGAACCAAGTGTCTCCCGATTTTCATTTTGAGGAACATTCAGTCATTTGACAAACATTTAGATTGTGTACATTATGATGATGTGACCTGCCTCATGCTTAACAATAATTTTTTACATTTTGTTCAAGACATCACCTTTTTTCCCTTCACCCCATAGGACAGTATGTCACCCCATAGGACAGTATGTCACCCCATAGGACAATACACAACAGGAAGTCAAATTTAACATTCAACATAATTAATGACATTTTCAGAAGGTTTCTGACCACTGTGAAATGCAACTTCTACACATAAGTAATAGATCATTAAATAATTAAAAATGTACTCATTCCAACTGAAGGGCCTCGTCCTGTATTGTTATTTTTCGTCACTACCTCCCCGAGTCGGAGTGGGTAATTTGCCCGCCCGCTTCCTTCCTGGATGTGGTATCTGTTTCTTAGGCTCCCTCCCTGGAATCTAACCCAGATTCCCTATCGCCATGGTAGGCACAGAGAGTACCATTGAAAGCTGATAGGGCAGACATTCATATTAGACGTCACCAGTCAAAGTTATAGTCACCAAAAGCGTTTGTGGTGCCCGAGAGAGAGGACCCTGCATGGGTCTGAATAAGTGCACCCCAAAGGTCAGCACCCGTTGACGTTTATTAGCTCTATAACTGCTGCAGTCATCCAAGTAACGTTTGAGCAACCAAAGGAACCCTAACTGATTTTTTTTATTTTATTTTATTTTTATTTCACCTTTATTTAACCAGGTAGGCTATGTTGACACCTTTATTTAACCAGGTTAGTTGAGAACAAGTTTCACTTGCAACTTGATAAAGCATAGCAGTGTGAACTTACACATGGAGTAAGCAATTAACAAGTCAATAACACAGTAGAAAAAAATGGGCAGTCTATATACAGTGTGCAAAAGGCATGACTAGGCGAATAATACAATTTTGCAGATTAACATGGAGGTGATAAATGATCACAAGTACAGGTAGAGATATTGGTGTGCAAAAGAGCAGAAAGTAAATAAATAAATAAAATAAAAAACAGTATAAAAACAGTGGGGATGAGGTAGGTGAAAATGGGTGGGCTATTTACCAATAGACTGCTGCAGTCGTTAGCTGCTCGGATAGTGATGTTTGAAGGGAGATATCTCCAACTTCAGCGATTTTTGCAGTTCATTCCAGTCACAGGCAGCAGAGTACTGGAACGAGAGGCGGCCAAATGAGGTGTTGGCTTTAGGGATGATCAGTGAGATACACCTGCTGGAGCGTGTGCTAATGGGTGTTGCCATCGTGACCAGTGAACTGAGATAAGGCGGAGCTTTACCTAGCATGGACTTGTAGATGACCTGAGCCAGTGGGTCTGGCAGAATATGTAGCTGAGGGCCAGCCGACTAGAGCATACAAGTCACAGTGGTGGGTGGTATAAGGTGCTTTGGTGACAAAACGGATGGCACTATGATAGACTGCATCCAGTTTGCTGAGTAGAGTGTTGGACCATTTTGTAGATGACATCGCAAATCGAGGATCATAGGATAGTCAGTTTTACTAGGGTAAGCTTGGCGGCTGAGTGAAGGAGGCAATAGAAAGCCGATTTGATTTGATTTTCATTGGAGATGTTTGATGAGTCTGGAAGGAGAGTTTGCAGTCTAGCCAGACACCTAGGTACTTATAGATGTCCACATATTCAAGGTCGGAACCATCCAGGGTGGTGATGCTAGTCGGGCATGCGGGTGCAGGCAGCGATCGGTTGAAAAGCATGCATTTGGTTTTACCGCCACAGAGCAGTTGGAGGCCACGGAAGGAGTGCTGTATGGCATTGAAGCTCGTTGAGGTTAGATAGCACAGTGTCCAATGACGGGCCGAAAGTATATAGAATGGTGTCGTCTGTAGAGGTGGATCAGGGAATCGCCCGCAGCAAGAGCAACATCATTGATATATACAGAGAAAAGAGTCGGCCCGAGAATTGAACCCTGTGGCACCCCCATAGAGACTGCCAGAGGACCGGACAGCATGCCCTCCGATTTGACACACTGAACTCTGTCTGCAAAGTAATTGGTGAACCAGGCAAGGCAGTCATCCGAGAAACCGAGGCTATTGAGTTCAAAGAATATGGTGATTGACAGAGTCGAAAGCCTTGGCGAGGTCGATGAAGACGGCTGCACAGTTGTCTTTTATCGATGGCGGTTATGATATCTGACCTTGAGCGTGGCTGAGGTGCACCCGTGACCGGCTCGGAAACCAGATTGCACAGCGGAGAAGGTACGGTGGGATTCGAGATGGTCAGTGACCTGTTTGTTGACTTGGCTTTCAAGACCTTAGATAGGCAGGGCAGGATGGATATAGGTCTATAGCAGTTTGGGTCCAGGGTGTCTCCCCTTTGAAGAGGGGGATGACTGCGGCAGCTTTCCAATCCTTGGGGATCTCAGACGATATGAAAGAGAGGTTGAACAGGCTGGTAATAGGGGTTGCGACAATGGCGGCAGATAGTTTCAAATTTGTCAAGCCCAGCTGATTTGTACGGGTCTAGGTTTTGCAGCTCTTTCAGAACATCTGCTATCTGGATTTGGGTAAAGGAGAACCTGGAGAGGCTTGGGCGAGGAGCTCATAGGTTGAGTAGCCAGGCGGAAGGCATGGCCAGCCGTTGAGAAGTGCTTATTGAAGCTTTCGATAATCGTGGATTTATCGGTGGAGACCGTGTTACCTAGCCTCAGTGCAGTGGGCAGCTGGGAGGAGGTACTCTTGTTCTCCATGGACTTCACAGTGTCCCAGAACTTTTGGAGTTGGAGCTACAGGATGCAAACTTCTGCCTGAAGAAGCTGGCCTTAGCTTTCCTGACTGACTGCGTGTATTGGTTCCTGACTTCCCTGAACAGTTGCATATCACGGGGCTATTCGATGCTAGTGCTGGTCGAGGGCAGTCAGGTCTGGAGTGAACCAAGGGCTGTATCTGTTCTTGGTTCTGCATTTTTGAACGGAGCATGCTTATCTAAAATGGTGAGGAAGTTACTTTTAAAGAATGACCAGGCATCCTCAACTGACGGATGAGGTCAATGTCCTTCCAGGATACCCGGGCCAGGTCGATTAGAAAGGCCTGCTCACAGAAGTGTTTTAGGGAGCGTTTGACAGTGATGAGGGGTGGTCGTTGACTGCGGCCCGTGGCGGATACAGGCAATGAGGCAATGATCGCTGAGATCCTGGTTGAAGACAGCGGAGGTGTATTTGGAGGGCCAGTGGTCAGGATGACGTCTCAAAAATGTTTACAGAGTTAGGGTTGTACCTGGTGGGTTCCTTGATGATTTGAGTGAGATTGAGGGCATCTAGCTTACATTGTAGGACTGCCGGGGTGTTAAGCTATCCCAGTTTAGGTCACCTAACAGAACAAACTCTGAAGCTAGATGGGGGCGATCAATTCACAAATGGTGTCCAGGGCACAGCTGGGAGCTGAGGGTGGCCGGTAGCAGGCGGCAACAGCCAATTTTCAAAATTAGTAGTTCGAACTGTTTGGGTATGGACCTGAAAGTATGACATTACTTTGCAGGCTATCTCTGCAGTAGACTGCAACTCCGCCCCTTTGGTAGTTCTATCTTGACGGAAGATGTTATAGTTGGGCATGGAAATCTCTGAATTTTTGGTGGCCTTCCTGAGCCAGGATTCAGACACGGCAAGGACATCAGGGTTAGCAGAGTGTGCTAAAGCAGTGAGTAAAACAAACTTAGGGAGGAGGCTTGATGTTGACATGCTAAAACCAAGGCTTTTTCGATCACAGAAGTCAAAAATGAGGGTACCTGGGGACATGCAGGGCCTGGGTTTACCTTTGACATCACCCAAAGGAACAGAGAAGGAGTAGTATGAGGGTGCGGCCTATCAAAACTGGTCGCCTGAGCGTTGGGGGCAGAGGATAAGAGGAGCAGGTTTCTGGGCATGGTAGAATATATTCAGGGCATAATGCACAGACAGGGGTATGGTGGGGTGCGGGTACAGCGGAGGTAAGCCCAGGCAAGACAGTTTCACATGCTGGTTGTAATGGGTGAGGTCACCGCATGTGTGTACTAAGAACTTTATAACTAACCTGAACTATAATCATTGAGACAAGACTGTAATCAGGATGACTCAGGTAGACCCCACACAACATGGAGGTGTAGCTGGCCAAGCAGTGAGGCGCAGTCCTCTGTGATGGAGAAGACCCAAGCACACCCGTGTGGACCCAGTGGGAGGCCCCGAAGACGTGAGAGCCGGGCCACCGCTCAGGAGTGTTCTGCTGGAGTTGTTTATATATATATATGTGTGTGTGTGTGTGTGTGTGTGTGTGAATGTCTAAGCTGTTACCCCAGGGGGCTAGTTACCAGATCTGTTTCTACTCAGCTCCTAAGGACAACAGACCACCACACAGCCTCAGACTGAACTAACCGTCGGCTACATACACAGTGGCTCCAAGAAAGTGTCTCCTTTTCAAGACAAGCCATGATAGATAGACTTGAACCAAGTTACACAGTAATAAACACACATTAGCCCATGAACATTTCTATTAGTTTGGCACTGAAAACAAAACATTTCCTAACATTTGTTAACAGAAAACAGACTTGTTTTCAATTGATTGCTGCTAAGGTTGATGGCTCAATCCTGACACACTTTTGAAGATCAGACCGCTCAAACTATATTTGACGAGACTCCTCGTTGTTCATTTACATTTTCCTGTTGTCTCTCTTGTATGACGTGCCCAGACCTTTTGAAGTTAATCTGGATGAAAACACTGACACCATGGTTACGATAGTAACAGTCAGAGCCCCATCCTTAGCCATAGGGTGGTAACTGTCAAGACTGCAACAAGCAAGGCCAACATAGCCACCCCTTATTCAAACTCATATAACTTTGCCTGGGCTTGTTGAGTTATGCAATAGCCATTTCTGATTGATGGCATCATTGTATCTTAAGAGGTCTTACCAGCCATTCAATTCTTTATTTACCCTGGAATTTAGCTATCATTTGAAACATTTATAACACAATGTAAAGAGTTAAACTGCTAAATCTAGTTACATTTTTCGTTAATGGAGGCCAAGCCTCTCCCATTGTTACAGTATTTACTGTTTTACTCTTAAAAGTCATAGATCAAGTTGTCTTACCCACTGTACCAAAACAGCCAGCAACCTGTGATTCTAGTTTAAAATTAAAATTTGTACATTTTATTTTTGTCATTTTTGGTCTAATTTCTCTTGACTATTTACTGACCCTAAGCATTGAGACAAGGGAGTTAGTTTACTAGCCGTAGTATAGATTAGAGCTCTCTATAGATATGATGTATCAGCTGCTTGTCCTGTTTTAGTGCTACCATTTAGGGAGTTATCACTCTTCCTCCTCACACTCTACTGTCTGTGTTGACTCCATCCCCTCACTCTGGTCTATTTTGGGTCCGTAACCCGTCAGGCATTCTAAGCAGCCACCCAAGCTGCGTAGGCTATGCCAGGTGGAGAACGCTGCATCGTGGATGTTTGTGGCGAGGAATTGCACCAGGGTCACTCAAAATGAATGGTCCCTCAGTGTTTCCCCTGTATGCATTTAGCAGAAACACACCGCTGCTGCTAAATCGAAGCCGCCAAAATAAATATATATATAGATAGTGCCTTCGGAATGTATTCAGACCCCTTTACTTTACAGCCATATTCTAAAATTGATTAAATTTGATTGAAATTGTAATATATATATATATATACACACACACAGTGGGGCAAAAAAGTATGTAGTCCGCCAACAATTGTGTAAGTTCTCCCACTTAAAAAGATGAGAGGCCTGTAATTTTCATCATAGGTACACTTCAACTATGACAGACAAAATGAGAAGGAAAAAAAATCCAGAAAATCACATTGTAGGATTTTTTATGAATTTATTTGCAAATTGTGGTGGAAAATAAGTATAGGTGCCTTTTTGCAAACTCATAGTGGGCTGTCATGTGCCTTTTTACTGAGGAGTGGCTTCTTTCTTGCCACTCTACCATAAAGGCCTGATTGGTGGAGTGCTGCAGAGATGGTTGTCCTTCTGGAAGGTTCTCCCATCGCCACAGAGTAACTCAAGAGCTCCAAACTTCTTCCTTTTAAGAATGATGGAAGCCACTGTGTTCTTGGGGACCTTCAATGCTGCAGAAATGTCTTGGTACCCTTCCCCAGATCTGTGTCTCGACACAATCCTGTCTCTGAGCTCCACGAACAATTCCTTCGACCTCATGGCTTGGTTTTTGCTCTGACATGCACTGTCAACTGAGGGACCTTATATAGACAGGTGTGTGCCTTTCCAAATCATGTCCAATCATTCTAATTTACCACAAGAGGGCTCCAATCAAGTTGTAGAAACATGTCAAGGATGATCAATGCAAACAGGATGCAACTGAGCTCAATTTAGAGTCTTATAGCAAAGGGTCTGAATACTTATGTATATTCTTTTGTTGTTTTTAATACATTTCGAAAAAAACTATTTACGCTTTGTCATCATGCGGTATTGTGTGTAGATTGCTGAGGAAATTGTTTTATTTAATCCAATTTAGATAAAGGCTGTAACGTAAAAAGTCAAGGGGTCTGAATACTTTCCGTTGGCACTGTATATTTATTTTATTTATAATGTAGATGTGTGCCCCAGGAAAACCCTATTCCCTGCCCCGCTAACTCTGCCACCACTGCTGAAAAAATCCTCGGGGAAACACTGGTACTTGCATTTTGTAGTACATTCCAAATAGTCCAGCTGTTTGTTTACCTACACCTGAGTTTAGTTCCATTCCGTTTAGGCTGGAGGGGCACAAAATGGCAACCGACTATTTCCTCTGGCTTCCTCTGGGTTCAGTCTCACTGGCAGGTTAATGGCGTCTCATAAAAACCTGATACGGTGCAATCACGTTAGGTGGGTCCGGTGTAGACTCAACATGCCTGTTAGGGTGGTATGTTGCGTCTCTCTGACTCCCTCGCTCACTGGCAGAGCACTGAGACATCCGATATAGCTGCTCACTTAGTTCGGTCATGTTTCACTCACACAAAGACTGTAATTTTATTCCGATCTCCAAACTAAACTCGCGTACTACTTAGTATACAATGATGTGCTGGCTAGGCAGGCAAGACGAAATACTGGTGAACGGTGTGGAACTTTGCAGATAGAAATGTCATGGATAGAGTTGATGCGATATAAACGCAACACGTAAAGTGTTGGTCCCATGTTTCACGAGCTGAAATAAAGTACCCCCAAAATGTTCCATGCGCACAAGAAGCTTATTTCTCTAAAATGTTGTGCTCAAATTTGTTTACATCCCTATTAGTGAGCATTTCACCTTTGCCAAGATAATTCATCCACCTGACAGGTGTGGCATATCAAGAAGTTGATTAAACATGATTATTACGCAGGTGCACTTTGCGCTGGGGACAATACAATAAAATGTGCCGTTTTGTCACACAACACAATGCCACAGATGTCTACATTTTTGAGGGAGCGTGGAATTGACATGCTGACTGCAGGAATGTCCACCAGAGCGGTTGCCACCTCCAACTTCATTTTAGAGAATTTGGCAGTACGTCCAACAGGCCTCTCAACCCCAGACCAGGTGTAACCACACCAGCCCAGAACCTCCACAACCCCAGACCAGGTGTAACCACACCAGCCCAGAACCTCCACAACCCCAGACCAGGTGTAACTCCAACCCCAGACCAGGTGTAACCACACCAGCCCAGAACCTCCACAACCCCAGACCAGGTCCACACCAGCCCAGAACCTCCAGACCAGGTGTAACCACACCAGCCCAGAACCTCCACAACCCCAGACCAGGTGTAACCACACCAGCCCAGAACCTCCACAACCCCAGACCAGGTGTAACCACACCAGCCCAGAACCTCCACAACCCCAGACCAGGTGTAACCACACCAGCCCAGAACCTCCACAACCCCAGACCAGGTGTAACCACACCAGCCCAGAACCTCCACATCCAGCTTCTTCACCTGAGGGATCATCTGAGACCAGCCACCCGGACAGCTGATGAAACTGAGACGCATTTCTGTCTGTAATAAAGCCCTTTTGTGGGGAAAAGCTCATTCTGATTAGCTGTGCCCATACCCAGTCATGTGAAATCCATAGATTCGGGCCTGATATTCATTTCAATTGACTGATTTCCGTATATGAACTGTAACTCGTTGAAATTGTTGCATATTTTTGTTCAGTATACATGCCAGAGAGGCATGAATGTCCTTCATACTGTATTTCTATCTAAACGTTCCACAACATTGTGGTCTGTTGAGGGGGAGATGGACTGTTATGACCCACCTGCGAGCTATTTGTTTAGTCTGATAGTCTGCCTCGGTTGAAGCTAACAGCTGAGCTATGTGAGGACTCTGAATGACTCCAGAGGGAATAGATGTCACAGCCTCCCCAGGCGGTCTGGAATACCCCCTCTAACCACTAGGCATAATGCTTGCTGGGTGGCTTGTCGAGCACTTAGCTTAAATGTTTTACACCCACCACATAATTGAGAATGTGGTCTAATGGCTCAGTGTGGTTGGTGGTGAATGGTAGATGTTGCATTTGTGTAGTCTAAATACCTACTTAAAATACCATTGTCTACCTTTTCACCATATAGACTTATTGTTTGCCTCATTCAGACCCCTTCCCTTTTTCCACTTTTTTTGATTGATTTAAATTACTTTTTTTACCTCATGACAAATCAAAAAAGTTTTTTTTGTTTTTTTTTGCAAATTAAAAAAATAAACTGAAATACCTTATTTGCATATGTATTCAGACCCTTTGCTATGGGATGTGAAATGGAGGTCAGGTGCATCCTGTTTCAATTGATCATCCTTAAGATGTTTCTACAACTTGATTGGAGTCCACTTGTGATAAACTATATTTGACATGATTTTGAAAGGCACACACCTGTCTATATAAGGTCCCTCATTTGACAGTGCATGTCAGAGCAAAAACCAAGCCATAAGGTCGAAGGCATAGATCTGGGGAAGGGTTCCAAAACATTTCTGCAGCATTGAAGGTCCCCAAGAACACAGTGGCCTCCATCATTCTTAAATGGAAGAAGTTTGGAACCACAAAGACTCTTCCTAGAGCTGGCTGCCAGGCCAAACTGAGCAATCAGGGGAGAATAGGCTTGGTCAGGGAGGTGGCCAAGAACCCGATGGTCACTCTGACAGAGCTCCAGAAGTACAACCATCTCTGCAGCACTCCACCAATCAGGCCTTTATGGTAGAGTGGCCAGGTGGAAGCTACTCCTCAGTAAAAGGCACTTGACAGCCCTTCGGAGTTTGCCAAAAGGCATCTAAAGGACTCTCAGACCTTCAGAAACAAGATTCTCTGGTCTGATGAGACCAATATTGAACTCTTTGGCCTGAATGCCAAGCGTCACGTCTGGAGGAAACCTGGCACCATCCCTACGGTGCGGAATGGTGGGTGTAGCATCATGCTGTGGGGAGGTTTTCAGCGGCAGGTACTGGGAGACTAGTCAGGATCGAGGGAAAGATGACCGGAGCAAAGCACAGAGAGATCCTTGATGGAAACCGGCTCCAGAGCACTCAGGACCTCAGACTGGGGAAAAGGTTCACATTCCAACATTACAATGACCCTAAGCACACAGCCAAGACGACACAGGGTTGGCTTTGGGACAAGTCTATGAATATCCATGAATGGTCCAGCCAGAGCCCGGACTTGAACCCGATCAAACATCTCTAGAGAGACCTGAAAATAACTGTGCAGCGACGCTCCCCATCCAACCTGACAGAGCTTGAGAGGATCTGCAGTGAAGAATGGGAGAAACTCTCCAAATACAGTTTTGCCAAGCTTGTAGCATCATACCCAAGAAGACTCGAGGCTGTAATCACTGCCAAAGGTGCTTCAACAAAGTACTGAGTAAATGGTCTGAATACTTATATAAATGTGATATTTCAGTTTTTAATTTTTAATATATATGCAAACATTTCTAAAAACCTGTTTTTGCTTCGTCATTATGTATTATTTTGGGTAGATTAATGAGAAGAAAAAACCATTTAATGAATTTTAGAATAAAGCTGTAACGTAACAAAGTATGGAAAAAGTCACGGGGTATAAATAGTTTCTGAATGCACTGTATGTTACAAGTCTAAATAGTTACAGAATACTGACCTATTTATTCCGTTTAGCTCCTTGTGGAGCAAGGAGCCTCCCAGGTCTAAATGATGGTTCTGGGTCTTTAGGCCAGCCGGGCTGAGGGCCCCTTAGTCCCCTAAGAGGTCCTGAGCTCTGGTGGCCTGACAGGGGCAGCCTGGGAAAAATGTGTTCCCTTGTCGAGGAGGGTAAGTGCCGGCTGAGTGGTCCATGATAAGTTGACTGTGTGTGGTCCTAGTATTGAAATATGTATTTCAAACAAGATTAGGCAGATTTGAAGTAGCTGGCTGTGATGTTTTGCAGTCCCGATTTCAAATACATGATGTATTTCATTTGTGTGCTCCTGTTTAGTACATTTAGTCTACCACATCCAAAGTCATTGCTTTCATCAAAACATTTAGTCCACCAGTGGTTATTTATACTTCTTCACTGGTCTTCAGCCCATTGATAGACCCTGTTCTGTTGACCAGCCCATAGACCCTGTCCTGTTGACCCTGTCCTGTTGACCAGCCCATAGACCCTGTCCTGTTGACCAGCCCATAGACCCTGTCCTGTTGACCAGCCCATAGACCCTGTCCTGTTGACCAGCCCATAGACCCTGTCCTGTTGACCAGCCCATAGACCCTGTCCTGTTGACCAGCCCATAGACCCTGTCCTGTTGACCAGCCCATAGACCCTGTCCTGTTGACCAGCCCATAGACCCTGTCCTGTTGACCAGCCCATAGACCCTGTCCTGTTGACCAGCCCAGAGACCCTGTCCTGTTGACCAGCCCATAGACCCCTGTCCTGTTGACCAGCCCAGAGACCCTGTCCTGTTGACCAGACCCTGTCCTGTTGACCAGCCTGTTGACCAGCCCATAGACCCTGTCCTGTTGACCAGCCCATAGACCCTGTCCTGTTGACCAGCCCATAGACCCTGTCCTGTTGACCAGAGAGACCCTAGGCCAGCCCAACCCTGTCCTGTTGACCAGCCCATAGACCCTGTCCTGTTGACCAGCCCATAGACCCCATGACCCTAGTCCTGACCAGCCCATAGACCCTGTCCTGTTGACCAGCCCATAGACCCTGTCCTGTTGACCAGCCCATAGACCCTGTACCCTGTCCTGTTGACCAGCCCAGAGTCCTGAGCCAGGAGAGATAAAGGACTAAATATGTGTGTTATCAGTAACAGCTGGCTCCATGTATGAGAGGAGCCAGGAGAGATAAAGGACTAAATATGTGTGTTATCACAACAGCTGGCTCCATGGTGTAAAGACACTTATCACTCTTAACTGTGTTCTCAGTCAGACAAGGATTGATTAGAACTGGTTAGAACTGGAATGTTGCAAATGGTTTCTGTTCTGGAATTTTCTGTGCTAGAACTATTTTAGTTACAGAGAAATGTTGTCAATCAAAGATGCAAAGATGGGGAGAGTTCTCAAAGAACTGTGTGAAGTTATTGATGACAAGGAAGTTCATGTCATTTTCACTAGGTTACAAGGAGACACCAACATACAAACACGCCCTAGCTCTCTCTGCCTGTCATTTCCATGGCGAAGTGAAAGGTTAAATGAGGGTTTGCATGCCACCAGGAAGCCAGGCTCTCATCCCGGCGAGAAACATTTCCTCAACGTTCATATCATACCAAACAAACATTACCTCAACGTTTCTTCATACGCCTAAACATTATAGTTACTCTAATCCCCTTGTGTGTGTTTTCCCTCTGATCTTGTGATTCCATAGCCTTTAACTTTGACCTGAGCTTCAACATAATAAATGCTGGCTTGGCTTTGAGTTCTTCAGCATCCTTTTTAATTTAATCAAAATAAATCTGATTATTTTCGACACAGCTATAACATGCCTGGACTTGAAGAAAATTTATCTGAAAGTAGTGATTATGGTTTGTTTTTTTGCAGTTGCTTCAGAGGCAATGTTTTTATATATTGACCTGTTATGTAATCAGATAAGTCATGGAATGATTGGTTGATGATGCCATTCTCCACATAAATATGACAGTTTTCAGGCCTTAGACGTTTCCATCCATTGATCTTTGTGTGAGTTAATTTAAACCACTTGGTCTGTAGCTGCTGCCTGCTTACCCCTGAATGACATGTCAGCTAATTCCCTTCCCACCACTATGTGCCTATTGAAGTGGGAAAGTTCTGGAAAGATTTCCAGTTCTAAGCTGCAACATGTGTGGCGGATGTTGGATGTCCGAACTTCGCTCTTGTCAAACATCTAGTGTTTGTTCATTCCAGACTTAGTTAGATACAGTAGGGTGAAGGAGACCTATTGGGAGAACCCAAAATCTCTCTTTCTTCCTCTAGCTATCCCCCTCTCGTTCTCTCTTTGTATCTCCCTTTCGTGTAAAGTCTACATTTTTTCCCTGTGGGAAGAATGAGTGTTGGGTGTGTGTTGCTCTTTGCTCGGACAAATCCGCGTGGGCTCTGCTTATTTACATTGTCTCCTTCCCTTTGTGTTCTCTGTGTGTGTTATGCAATCGATTTGCCATTTCAATGGCATCCAATTCCCAGAGACTGTTTTCATTTGAAATGTTGGTGTGATCCAGATATGCAGCAAGGACATTAACAGTGTGTGTGTGTTCTCATAAGATACCATGGAATAATTCATTTCTGAAGATATCAAGTGAGTCTGTCGTCATGGAGATGTTTTCCTGAATACAGAGTTGTCTCTGTCTTCTTTGGAAAGTCTTCCTTTCCTCGTCTCTGTCATCTTCATATCGCCATGGCGTTCTGATGGTTTCACTCAACCTGCCAGCACTGGTTAGGGCCGTGGACATGTTGCCTGCAGCTCTGTCTGTCTGGTCTGGTCTTGTCTTGCACTATTCCTCTGATGTTTAAGTAGCGTTAGCGTAGGCCGAAGATGCAGTTGCTGTAATATTTAACTATTGTTGTTGATCATAAGTCACAGTCTTACTGTGTTGATCCTCCTGTATTTATTCTGTATTTGTCCACATGCTGGAGTTCATGACCTCTGTGTGCTGGGTTTGGGTTCAGAGGTCAGATATCTAAGGTAGCTCCCCTGTTAGAAGTGTGTGTGTGTGTGTGTCATCGGTATAGGCGTTATCCTGAGTGACCTGTGTGTGTGTGGACGCATGCATGTGTGCATAAAATTAGCAGTCGTGCATGGATAATGGCCTTTGTAATCTCTCTATTTACACGGGACTAGCTGGTCAGTAGCCCTGTGTATCGGCATGTCACACATTGTAATCTATTTACACGGGACTAGCTGGTCAGCAGCCCTGTGTATCAGCATGTCACATCTTATAATCTATTTACACGGGACTAGCTGGTCAGCAGCCCTGTGTATCGGCATGTCACATCTTATAATCTATTTACACGGGACTAGCTGGTCAGCAGCCCTGTGTATCAGCATGTCACATCTTATAATCTATTTACACGGGACTAGCTGGTCAGCAGCCCTGTGTATCGGCATGTCACATCTTATAATCTATTTACACGGGACTAGCTGGTCAGCAGCCCTGTGTATCGGCATGTCACATCTTATAATCTATTTACACGGGACTAGCTGGTCAGCAGCCCTGTGTATCGGCATGTCACACATTGTAATCTATTTACACGGGACTAGCTGGTCAGTAGCCCTGTGTATCGGCATGTCACATCTTATCATCTATTTACACGGGACTAGCTGGTCAGCAGCCCTGTGTATCGGCATGTCACATTTTATAATCTATTTACACGGGACTAGCTGGTCAGCAGCCCTGTGTATCGGCATGTCACATCTTATAATCTATTTACACGGGACTAGCTGGTCAGCAGCCCTGTGTATCAGCATGTCACATCTTATAATCTATTTACACGGGACTAGCTGGTCAGCTTTTTTTCTGCTGCAGCAAATAAGGGTGGGAGACTTTGGCTGCTAAGCAACAGCGAATTCTGATTTGGCTTGGTGGGAAAAGTCCCCTCCCACTTGGGGGGGGGGCAGCAGCAGCAGCAGGGGGGGGCACAGCAATCTGACCAGGTTACCTGCTCTCTCTCTCACTCACTCACGCACACACACACATTCCTCTCCAACCATGTCAACAGAACTGAACTCTCCCCTCCCACTCTAAGTTAGACCTTGAACATGCCTGGCTGTGTGTGCTTTAGGAGGAGGCGTGTGTATGTGTGGGTGCGCACTGGAAGTGTGTGTCGTGGAGAGAGTTGAGGAGAGCTGCTGCTGCTGGCATGAGGTGCTCATGGTAAGGGGGGAAAACACATTCCATGGCTGCCTTACACACACACACACACACACACACACACACTACTCGTCCCCGTCTCTCTTTCTCTGAGAAGCTTTGGGGTTAGTTACTGCAGTACTGCTCAGCTTCAGAGCTGAAGGGGAGGGGTGGTTCTCCCTCTCTCTCTGAACCTCGTCAGTCTGAGTAGAACACTGATAGTATCGGACACAGCGGGGACAACTCTCCCACCACATTAACTGTGCAGCAGCGTGTGTGTTCGTGTGTATGTGTTCGTGTGTGTGGTAGCGCTAAAGGGAGAGGGCTAAGTGTGTTCCAGGAAAAAGGAGGAGTGTGTAAAAGGAGGAGCAGCACCATTCTGGCTGTGTTTTCTCTCAGTGTACAGAGGGGCTGGATGTCTGGGTAAGTTATGGCTGGAGCAGCAGTACTTTGTATGATGGAGTTTGTGTGTGAAGGGGATGTAGATAACATGTAAAGATAACTTTGCCTTGACTCTGGGGCATGTTTCAGCCTGGGTATTTGAATAGTATGTTTGAACTGAAACAAGTTGGTCAGTATGTTATTACTAGCTGAAACAAGTTGGTCAGTATGTTATTACTAGCTGAAACAAGTTGGTCAGTATGTTATTACTAGCTGAAACAAGTTGGTCAGTATGTTATTGCTAATTTGACATTTCCATAATTACCTATGTTCCAGTACATTTGACATGAGACATTTAGCAGACACTCCTATCCAGTGCCTTGCTCAAGGGCACATCAACAGATGATTCATCCAGTCATCTTGGGGATTTGAATTAGCGATCTTTCGGCTACTGGCATGCTCTTAAACGCTAGGCTACCTGACGCCAGTATTGTATTTAGCTATACTGTAGTAAGCTATCACTTAATATTGACTCTCTTGTACATAAGAATAATGTGCTTTATTAGCATGTCACCATAAGACTGAGCATCAATTGTTTTAACAGACTGACTGAGCATCAGTTGTTTTAACAGCCTGACTGAGCATCAGTTGTTTTAACAGCCTGACTGAGCATCAGTTGTTTTAACAGACTGACTCAGTTGCTTTTAACAGACTGACTGAGCATCAATACTGAGCATCAATTGCTTTTAACAGACTGACTGAGCATCAATTGCTTTTAACAGACTGACTGAGCATCAATTGCAGACTGACTGAGCATCAATTGCTTTTAACAGACTGACTGAGCATCAATTGCTTTTAACAGACTGACTGAGCATCAATTGCTTTTAACAGACTGACTGAGCATCAATTGCTTTTAACAGACTGACTGAGCATCAGTTGTTTTAACAGCCTGACTGAGCATCAGTTGTTTTAAGACTGACTGAGCATCAATTGCTTTTAACAGACTGACTGAGCATCAATTGCTTTTAACAGACTGACTGAGCATCAATTGCTTTTAACAGACTGACTGAGCATCAATTGCTTTTAACAGACTGACTGAGCATCAATTGCTTTTAACAGACTGACTGAGCATCAATTGCTTTTAACAGACTGACTGAGCATCAATTGCTTTTAACAGACTGACTGAGCATCAATTGCTTTTAACAGACTGACTGAGCATCAATTGCTTTTAACAGACTGACTGAGCATCAATTGCTTTTAACAGACTGACTGAGCATCAATTGCTTTTAACAGACTGACTGAGCATCAATTGCTTTTAACAGACTGACTGAGCATCAATTGCTTTTAACAGACTGACTGAGCATCAATTGCTTTTAACAGACTGACTGAGCATCAGTTGTTTTAACAGCCTGACTGAGCATCAGTTGTTTTAACAGCCTGACTGAGCATCAGTTGTTTTAAGACTGACTGAGCATCAATTGCTTTTAACAGACTGAGCATCAATTGCTTTTAACAGACTGACTGAGCATCAATTGCTTTTAACAGACTGACTGAGCATCAATTGCTTTTAACAGACTGACTGAGCATCAATTGCTTTTAACAGACTGACTGAGCATCAATTGCTTTTAACAGACTGACTGAGCATCAGTTGTTTTAACAGACTGACTGAGCATCAAAGACTTGCTTTTAACAGACTGACTGAGCATCAATTGCTTTTAACAGACTGACTGAGCATCAATTGCTTTTAACAGACTGACTGAGCATCAATTGCTTTTAACAGACTGACTGAGCATCAATTGCTTTTAACAGACTGACTGAGCATCAATTGCTTTTAACAGACTGACTGAGCATCAATTGCTTTTAACAGACTGACTGAGCATCAATTGCTTTTAACAGACTGACTGAGCATCAATTGCTTTTAACAGACTGACTGAGCATCAATTGCTTTTAACAGACTGACTGAGCATCAAGTGCTTTTAACAGACTGACTGAGCATCAATTGCTTTTAACAGACTGACTGAGCATCAATTGCTTTTAACAGACTTATTGAGCATCAGTTGTTTTTAATCAGCCTGCCTAGAGGCATGGATTCCATCAGCATGTTTGGTGAATTGTATAAAGTTGTAGTCTGGTCCATATATGAACTATGAGCTCTGTACTGTAGTGATCTGCTCTGTAGGTATCTGGTTTGGCAGCTATCCAGCACCTCTCTCTGACGTTATTAAGAGACTAGATTGATTGTGTGTGTGTGTGTGTGTGTGTGTGTGGGGCCGGGACACGCGTCACTGTTACACAGCACAAGGCCATATACACCGGGTCAACACACTTGTTAATGATGTCGCCAGGGGAAAACATTGTGACGTGCACACACACACCCCTTAACAGTCAGTGTCGCATTCACACACACACTCCAAATACTGTCTACCTCTTAAAACAGTGTTAGATTTCACACACACACACACACACAGCCTGTAGTTGCATTTGTTTCTTTCCGATCCCACAGATACAGCGGTGTTTGTATTCTGTTAGGGCACCATTCTCCTGAAACGTCTCGTCCTTGGTCTGTGAGTGACTAAGCACGCTGCTCATTCCTATGGCAACCATTTTTGTTCCGACCGCGTTCTCAGCTAGACCGAGGTGCTGTCCTGGGAATCTAAAGAAACAGGATTATGAAGTATCTGACTGCTACATTCCTTGGTGCCGTCTGACTTCCTGATTAGACAGAGCCTGTTGATACCATATAGATAGAATCTAAGAATCTAATCGTTTTATTGTTACCACAGTCCTAGGGCAGGCAAGATTTATAGCTGTGAGACGCATTAACGATAAATTGACATGATTACCGGCATGTCAGTAATTAACAAGCTCAGGGTGAGTGTTAGTTCAGGCAGGCAGTGGAGCTGCAGAGGGGGGTGTCAATGCAGGGCTTCGAGGTACGGTCTGATATCAGTAGTCATGGTGTGGTGTCATACAGCAGAAACCAAAGGCCTGACCAAGATGTTTTCTCATGAAGATAAGGTGTGTATTTCAGATCTGCTGTACTGTAGAGGGGGGTGTCAATGCAGGGCTTCGAGGTACAGTCTGATATCAGTAGTCATGGTGTCATCCAGCAGAAACCAAAGGCCTGACCAAGATGTTTTCTCATGAAGATAAGGTGTGTATTTCAGATCTGCTGTACTGTGCTCTTCTCGGCTAGTTATCAACACGTTGGGTCATTTTTGTTCGGTTTCTGATTAGTTTAAATTATGGGACAGTACAGGTGTTGTGACCAAGCATATGTCACCATTTCTAAGACTGTTGTGAAGTCTGGTAACATTGACGTAAATCAGCCTACAGGAAAGATAAATGCTGACAACTATTGATTGTCCCCATGCACCTTTACTAGGAACGTTGACATCTATGGAAAGTCTAAGCTGAAAAATATGAATGGCTTATCCATGAAGTGGTTTAAATCGGAGAACGGACCATGCGTTGTAATTAAAATATGAATGAATACCCCAATACAAAGGAGCTTAGCAGTCTTAGTAGCTTCCGACAGGACGTGCTGCAATACGCTGTGGCTGGAACTGACCAGTGTGACGGGGATTATAGCCCAGGGAGGGGGTGGGGGGAGGAAGAGGGTGAGAGTAAGAGGGAGGGAGAGAGTGGGTGAGGTAGAGATAGTTGTAACACTTTATGGTCCGGCCCCCAGCAGGGAAAGAACATTCCCAACCTCCACTTCTGGAACAGCTGTATCCCGAAGCCCTGACTGACTGACTGCGCTCACTGACGGTTAGTGCAAGTGGGGACGCTGTGGAATAAGCTTTAGGGCTGGTACTTATCTCCAGTCAGATTAGTGACGGTGAAAGCAAGGTGTCTTTAGCCTTACAAGTGCATGACAACCAACCTGGTAAAGAGGAAACCTAGACTAATCTTCCTGGAATGAGAGGCAGGTTTTCTGTTGAGTCTGTGGAGAGGGATAACGAGAGAGAGTCAGGTTCATAATAGAAGTTCTGATATTTTTCTGTATTTGTTTACTAATGATTTACTTTCACCTCTTTATTTTGTTTTTCATTCCATGATCTTCAAAGGACGTTATGCAATAGTTAAGCTTAGATGCTGAAGTAACTGCCAAAGTTTGAGTCTCGGCTCCAACAGGAAGTGATGTTGTTGTTTGGTCTGATTGCGTATTGTCCAGGAGCCTTGGGAGGTAGGCTGTATCATATGATTTGGACCTATGCTGTGTAACTTTAGCCTGTGTTATAGTCTATTATTATTATTATTATTTTTAAAAAATTGTATTTTTCACCCCAATTTCGTGGTATCCAACTGGTAGTAGTTAGTCTTGTATCATCGCTGCAACTCCCGTACAGACTCGGGAGAGGCGAAGGTCGAGAGCTGTGTGTCCTCCAAACACAACCCAACCAAGCCGCACTGCTTCTTGACACAATGCCCATCCAACCCGGAAGCCAGCCACACCAATGTGTCGGAGGAAACACCGTACACCTGGCGACCGTGTCAGCGTGCACTGTGCCCGGCCCGCCACAGGAGTCACTAGTGCGCGATGAGACAAGGATATCCCTGCCTGCCAAACCCTCCCTAACCCAGGACGACGCTGGGCCAATTGTGCGCCGCCTCATGGGTCTCCCGGTCACGGCCGGCTGCGACAGAGCCTGGACTCAAACCCAGCACTGCGCCACTCAGGAGGCTTGTTATAGTCTATTGATCTGTAACTTTAGCCTGTGTTATAGTCTATTGATGGAGGTCAATTGACCAGTCGTTGGTATAGACATTGATTAAATCTGTGTGTGGAGCATCAAGATCGTCAAGTGTGCTGGAGTTGGTTTTCAATGTACTCCGTCATTGCCATTTTGACCAATAGTCAAATTAAACTAATTACGTTAAAGGTTACTTCCTGGTTAGTGAATTCTTGCTCCACTGTAATACCAGTTGTGGATAAAGTGTCAAATTTACATGATTACACTGCAGCAGCCAGGCAGGAAGACCGTGTGTGGCCCACAGTCTCATCTCTCTCTGGGTATCTTAGTTCCTTGTTCCGGATGAGTGGTCATCCATCAGCAGCTCTGCTGTGGTCCGGAACAGGGCGAGATGGAGAGAGAGAGACTTGCACCAACATGATCTAATGGGTAGTTTTTAAAACCCTCACTCCCTTAACAAACATCATCTCTCTGTGTGTGTGTGTGTGTGCGTCAACTCAGATAGCGTCTGTTTTTGATACCCAATCTCCTATTGACACTTAAAGATGACATTTTAGCTTGTTGCTGATGCTACCTCTGCTAAGTCTGTCATTTTGATGCTACCTCCGCTAAGTCTGTCATGTTGATGCTACCTCCGCTAAGTCTGTCATGTTGATGCTACCTCCGCTAAGTCTGTCATGTTGATGCTACCTCCGCTAAGTCTGTCATGTTGATGCTACCTCCGCTAAGTCTGTCATGTTGATGCTACCTCCGCTAAGTCTGTCATGTTGATGCTACCTCCGCTAAGTCTGTCATGTTGATGCTACCTCCGCTAAGTCTGTCATGTTGATGCTACCTCCGCTAAGTCTGTCATGTTGATGCTACCTCCGCTAAGTCTGTCATGTTGATGCTACCTCCGCTAAGTCTGTCATGTTGATGCTACCTCCGCTAAGTCTGTCATGTTGATGCTACCTCCGCTAAGTCTGTCATGTTGATGCTACCTCCGCTAAGTCTGTCATGTTGATGCTACCTCCGCTAAGTCTGTCATGTTGATGCTACCTCTGCTAAGTCTGTCATGTTGTCTCAATCTAAAGTTGGCTTGCGTACCTTTTTCTAGTTTTCTTCCCTCGTTAGGTTATGAGTTCTAGGCTAATAGTTCAGTGGTGCCTTTTTTTAAACCTCAGAATCTCTCAACTTCCCCTCCACCTCTCCATCCCCTCCCTCTCTTTATAGTACTCGACAGGCCTGCACTAAAGCGTGCCAGGGTCTCTCTCCCCCCTCCACCTCTCCATCCCCTCCCTCTCTTTATAGTACTCGACAGGCCTGCACTAAAGCGTGCCAGGGTCTCTCTCCCCCCTCCACCTCTCCATCCCCTCCCTCTCTTTATAGTACTCGACAGGCCTGCACTAGAGCGTGCCAGGGTCTCTCTCCCCCCTCCACCTCGCCATCCCCTCCCTCTCTTTATAGTACTCGACAGGCCTGCACTAGAGCGTGCCAGGGTCTCTCTTCCCCCCCCTCCAACAATCGCCAGGCGTGTAGTTACCCATAACCCCCTGGGGGATAAAGACCTAAGAGCGTAACATGAACAGACACCAACTCTTAGATGTGGGGAGGGCAGCTCTAACTGAAGCCCAGAATGTCAGTCAGAGTCCCACATGGCACACTATTCCCTAAGTGCACTACTTTTGACCGGGACTCATAGGGTTACCCATAGGACTCTGGTCAAAAGTAGTGCACTATAGAGGGAATAGGGTACTGTTTGGGACTTGGACTCCGTTCAAGAGCCTTTTGACCAAACGTGGCTCTCGCTGTGTCCTTAATTCAAATGATCATGTAGAGGCCAGTGTGTAGTCCAGTGATATGTGAGGACCTATAGGATTGTACATTGTTATAGGGCTGTAGTCTCTTTCTAAGCGGGCCACTCTACTTGAACTAGGTGGGTCTTTCACACTCTGGTGCCAACTCTAACCGTGCACTTTTAGTGTGGTTGGGATGGTAGTCTGTTAATAAGTATGCTTGCTCAAGTTCATACTCCCCAGAGGCCTCATTTATAAATGTTGTGTGTGCACAAAATATGCCCCAAAACATGCATACACCAGGTAGGTATTTCTAAAAACTGAACTTGACGTGAGATTGTGCTTATCCTCCCGCAAACTTTAGACCATGTTTACGCACAGTTTGTAGCGGTTAAAGTTTTGTATTGCAAATATATAAAAGTAACCTCGTAGCCTTGTACATGAATATACGATGACTTATTCATAACAAAAAAACAGGTAGCTAAATATAATAACGATGCAATTAATGGCTGTTAGTGAGATGAAAGAGAATCGATTTATTTTATCTTTGCATTCTGAGATCTGTCATTTCCATGACCATTGCAGAATAAATTCCTCATCTTTTCTGACTGTGATGGTTTCAATACTCGCGAAGTAGCCTATAGGCCAACAACAAGTTGGGATAGGCTACCATTCGTTTCTTTTAATTGGACTCACATCCCAGTAGTAAATAGAAAAGCTACCGGTATGTTTACGTATTTTGCCCAATGCAAGCCAATCCGAAGTGCTCGAACAGACGGTTCGCCTTTCCATTGACGTTTGTCGACTCCGTCTGAATAGCCTACTGTGACGTAAAATTCATTGAGTAGCCTAGGCATTTAATTTACAAACACAATACATATATCATAACTATTGCAGAATAAATTCCTCACCTTTTCTGACCATGAAGTAGCCTTGCAACAAATTATCATGCGCATCTCTAATTTAATTGGGCCTATTAGATATTCTATTTAACATTTTTGCTCCATGCATCCGAATGGGAGCGCAGTTTAACATACAGTTGAACAGACAGTTGATCTTTTGCATTGAAGTGTGTAAACTACCACTGTAAGTAGGCCTACTGTAGTTTAAAAAAAATCTGAGTAAACCAATATTTCAGAATTTGTGAGCAGTGCAGCATATTTAGTTTCTGAGAAAGTAAATGCAAAACATTTATTGATTTCAAACGATCTGTTTCCAGGTCAAAAATAATTAACATTTTTTTCTGTTTTAGAAACGGTCAGAAGGCCGACAGCAAATGTCTTGGCCTAATTCCAATACTTCCAAAGTATACAGCAAAAATGACGTTATTGTCACCATACAAGGTGAATGATGGGCATTATTGGAGTTTAAATGCTCGTTCACGCTTGTACAGTTTTACAACAGGTCTGTTTTATAACGGGAAAAATGCTTAAATGTTTAGTTTTTTTATGGCCACCACAGCATTTCAAAACTGTCAAACAAGTCAGTTGGATGGATAGTTGGTTTGGCTGGCTAGCTAGCTAACTAGCAGCTGGCTAGCTGGATGCTCTGAGTTCAAGGTTGAGCGGAGAAGCCTAAAGCAAGAGCCAAGAGAGGACACCTGAGATGACAGAGGACGAGCGCAGATGCTCGGGAGTACTACAAGGTTACTTTGGACAATTGTCGACGTACGGTGAGCATAGCTACCCAACTACAGAGACCAGTCATCATTGCTCCGTGTCCAGACCTGTCTGACCCCGTCCCTGACCAAGGCTCCTGAGTCTTTTACCTGGCTGTGACCGACTGATGCTCCCTCCCTCCACACAGACATGAATCACACCATGTCACATGATTCATTTGTTTATTTAATTATTGTTTATTTATTCACATCAGCTCTTAGCTGGCAATGTTGTACACCTTGACGATAAACTAAACCTTAATGTAGCATTCATGAAGCCTTCAAAACACTCTTGTCATAGGAAACACACAATTCTCTTGACATTACACCTCAGCTCTAACAGACCTTTAACACCCCCAGTATGGCAGAGCTGTACAATGCTACAGTGGTACATCCCTCCCTCTCAGGTGACCTGTTCTGTATTGAGTTAAATACCAAAAGGCAGTGGCTCTATATTGGACTCTGTCTCAGGTGTACCTGCTCACCTGTCAGCTAGCGTTCCCACAACTGCAGAGGGCTAATGCATGTTTGATAAGGCCAGTGTGATACACACACACACTCAGGTCTGCAGTCGCCCGTCCAGCCCTAACTCATGCATTAGTAATGAGACAGTCACACTACCTGGCACTGGGAAGAGTCCCCACAGCATCAGTAATACAACTCAGAACAGCAGAGGAAAGAGTCCCCACAGCCCCAGTAATACAACTCAGAACAGCAGAGGGATGAGTCCCCACAGCATCAGTAATACAACTCAGAACAGCAGAGGGATGAGTCCCCACAGCACCAGTAATACAACTCAGAACAGCAGAGGAAAGAGTCCCCACAGCCCCAGTAATACAACTCAGAACAGCAGAGGGAAGAGTCCCCACAGCACCAGTAATACAACTCAGAACAGCAGAGGGATGAGTCCCCACAGCACCAGTAATACAACTCAGAACAGCAGAGGGAAAAGTCCCCACAGCACCAGTAATACAACTCAGAACAGCAGAGGGATGAGTCCCCGCAGCACCAGTAACACAACTCAGAACAGCAGAGGGAAAAGTCCCCACAGCATCAGTAACACAACTCAGAACAGCAGAGGGAAGAGTCCCCGCAGCCCCAGTAATACAACTCAGAACAGCAGAGGGAAGAGTCCCCGCAGCACCAGTAACACAACTCAGAACAGCAGAGGGAAGAGTCCCCACAGCACCAGTAATACAACTCAGAACAGCAGAGGGATGAGTCCCCACAACACCAGTAATACAACTCAGAACAGCAGAGGGATGAGTCCCCGCAGCACCAGTAACACAACTCAGAACAGCAGAGGGATGAGTCCCCGCAGCACCAGTAATACAACTCAGAACAGCAGAGGGATGAGTCCCCACAGCACCAGTAATACAACTCAGAACAGCAGAGGGAAGAGTCCCCACAGCACCAGTAATACAACTCAGAACAGCAGAGGGAAGAGGATGCATGGTTAGACATGATCACTGACTGGATAACAATGCAGTGACTGCAGTCTTCACTTACTGCTACCTGCGTCCCACACATCAGATTAACCGTGATGGCATGACCTCAAAGTGATGGCCTTTAGAATAACCTATTAGCCTGCTGAATGAAGTGGTTAATGCCATCACTGTGCTTTTGAATGGCTTCCTGAATCTTATTTATTCATCCAGGCAAGTCGGTTAAAGATGCGCTATGCAGAAATGAATAATAATAATAAAATAAATGAAGTGTAATGTAGAGTCTTTGTAACATCTAAACCACTGTGAAATATATTTTCTATAACCAAAAATATTGGATTTTCAGCTGTTTTGAAGCTGGTGTACAGAAGTAAAAGACTAAATTTAAATCCGGGAAGCATAGACATAGCGCACATAGAACACGTCTACCGCTTCTTAGACTTTGATGCGAATGACCGATCTATAAATGGCATTTCTATGTGAATTTGGCCAGGCCGCCCAAAAAGTTTTACATATTACAGCTTTAAGAACTACTTATCACTTACCATGACAACCTGACAAGTATTGGGTTGGTTGATGATTTGAGTGTGCAGTAGGTTGTTGTTGGAGTGAATAGGTGTAGAGTTTTATCGAGAACACGCTAGGTAAGGCAGTACTATCGGTTACTCTCACTATGGGATTTCTATTGTCACCGGGCCATTCATTGGTGAAGCACTGTCCTGGATATGAAACTGATCCTTATTATAGCCCCTCTCTTTCTCACTCTGACCCAGATTAACACACACACACACACTGACAGGCAGGTGGGAGTCTTTGAGCCTGTATACCACAAGCTATCTATCTTAGTTTGTGGATATGGAGCTGCAGTTTGTTCCTCGTTTAGACCAAGGTCTCGCATCGTGTTCCCAGAGGACTGCTAGGTAAATGGAGGTTCCTCTCTCTCTCTCTCGCTGCATATCTGTTGTTTACTTGGAAAAAGCAAAGTGACTCCATCTGTTGTTTTCAGTATCTCAGCAAGCGAACACTTTCCCCTTCATAGTTATCATGATCTGGGGTGTGTTCATTCAACAAGTGTTTCTTATTGGACAAGTTCAGGCCGTCCTGGCACGTTTCAGTCCGCCTTCTGATGTTTGGTGCCTAATGAATGCCACCCTGATCTTTTCTGTTTCTCCACTTAGTTCAGTCTGCATTCACCCTCGTACTGTAGAGTTGTGGGCCTCTGGCTCGTCCCAAACGGCACTATAGCAGTTTTCCCCAACTCCAGTCCTCCAGTACCCCAAACAGCACACATTTTAGTTGTAGTCCTCCAGTACCCTAAACAGCACACATTTTAGTTGTAGTCCTCCAGTACCCTAAACAGCACACATTTTAGTTGTAGTCCTCCAGTACCCTAAACAGCACACATTTTAGTTGTAGTTCTCCAGTACCCTAAACAGCACACATTTTAGTTGTAGTTCTCCAGTACCCTAAACAGTTTTAGTTGTAGTTCTCCAGTACCCTAAACAGCACACATTTTAGTTGTAGTCCTCCAGTACCCTAAACAGCACACATTTTAGTTGTAGTCCTCCAGTACCCTAAACAGCACACATTTTAGTTGTAGTTCTCCAGTACCCTAAACAGCACACATTTTAGTTGTAGTTCTCCAGTACCCTAAACAGCACACATTTTAGTTGTAGTTCTCCAGTACCCTAAACAGCACACATTTTAGTTGTAGTTCTCCAGTACCCTAAACAGCACACATTTTAGTTGTAGTCCTCCAGTACCCTAAACAGCACACATTTTAGTTGTAGTCCTCCAGTACCCCCAACAGCACACATTTTAGTTGTAGTCCTCCAGTACCCTAAACAGCACACATTTTAGTTGTAGTCCTCCAGTACCCTAAACAACACACATTTTAGTTGTAGTTCTCCAGTACCCTAAACAGCACACATTTTAGTTGTAGTCCCCCAGACAAACTCACCTGATTCAACTCATTTTGAGGGCTGGATGGTTAGTTGACAAGTTGAATCAGATGTGGTTGGACGGTGCTACAACAGAAATGTGTCCTGTTGAGGGGACTGGAGGACTGAAGTAGGGAAACACTCCCCTACACCACTACCTTTGACCAGAGCCCTATGGGGCCTGCTCAAAAGTAGTGCACTAAAAGGGGAATAGGGTGCCATTGGGATGCACTCCACTGTAGGTCTATGGCCTTTCTAACATTGCTTAAACTTCAACAGAGCTGTTGTTTGTAGCTTTTCAATACTACAGAGACCAACTTGCGTCTTTATTTTCCCTTGGTTATGAGTATCAAAGCCAGTTTCATTAATTACGGACAACATTTCATCCTAAGATGGTTGACCTCATTGGTTTAAATGGCAACAGATTCTTAACGCCATATTAATGACTTTTAGTGGAAAATAGGACGGATTTCTGCGTATTGTAATGCCACCTACTGTATGAACGGCAGGGTATCAGTTGTTTGAAAATCCTTCCAAGAGAAAAAGTTTTTGAATTTGGGATTCAAGCATTACATGATTTTCCACATCATAACTAATTAGGTTATGTTGGTACACTGTGTGCTTTTGTTGAAATGTTTTGTGTTGTGGTGCATTTTTTTGTGGTGTAATATCCAGTTTAATCACTTCCTATGGTTGACCAACAGAGGCCAGCAGAGGTCTCGCTGTCTCTGTCTTTCTGTTTCTTTCTTTCTGTCTCTGTTTCTCTGTTTCTCTGTCTTTCTGTTTCTGTCTTTCTGTCTTTCTGTTTCTCTGTCTTTCTGTCTCTGTTTCTCTCTTTCTGTCTCTTGTTTCTCTGTCTTTCTGTCTCTTGTTTCTCTGTCTTTCTGTTTCTCTGTCTTTCTGTCTCTGTTTCTCTGTCTTTCTGTTTCTCTGTCTTTCTGTCTCTGTCTCTGTTTCTGTCTCTGTTTTATGATACTGTTATGTTAATATCGTAGACACTGTCAAATAAAGTATTTTCAACATAATAACTGTGATATTGATGCCTGTGTTTCCTTGTCGTTGTGTTTTCCAGAGGTTTGCAGAGGAGGAGCCCTGAAGAGTATGGACTCCACTCCAGTGACTGAACTAAAGGGTCAGTTGAAGGGGCCTTAGAATGGGACCACTCCTCACTTCCTCACTTGTCCGAAAGTGCACTTCAATATCTACCTCTCAGTGACTCCTAGGCCTATAGGGACTGCTGACTACTTATCACTGGTATTGCGCTGCTCTGAGTCAGCTTTAATCAATGAAACACCTTGCTCAGTAGACGTCTGCCTACATAGGTAAACAGTTGTAAGCATGGAGTTCTCCGTGGTTTGACCTTGTTTTGAGGTCTTTAGCAGTTAGCGACATCAGCTTTCCCCATGCACTCCCGGAGACCAGAGATGAGTGTGTCTCAGCCCGGGGAACGCGTCCCCGTCGGGGGCATGAATGGCTCCGGAATGAGGCTCCCCCTCCTCCGCACCGGCGACCAAAATGGCAATGCTTTCCCTGTCTCCTCTTCCTCCTCCTCTTCCTCCCCAGACTCCCTGCAGAGTCTGAGCAGCCTGGACGTCGACATGGAATGTGTGATGTCGACCCAAATCAAAATGGCCGCTATCTCACCAGCTGGGGAACTGCCTCAGACTGAGTTCTCTGAATTCAACGACAACTCGGTGTCCATCTACCTGGACGCTGATGAGGACTCCTGGAACGACAACCTGACCCTCGCCATGAGCATTGCTGGGATACGGGAGCATAGCAACGGTAGCCAAGGCGATCTCCATGACAACGTTAGCAGTGTGGCGAGCAACAGCGGTGGGAGAAGGGACTCTTCCGCGGACTCGGCGGCCACAGAGATCCCAGGTGACGAGGGTGATGTTGAAGATGATGAGGAAGGGTTTTTCCTGTCGGTGAGCTCGGACATGGTGATGAGGAGAATCAGCCTGATCGACTCGGAGCGGCTCCCCAGCAGCGGGGTGTCCATCCTGGAGGACTCGGACACGGCCTCCCCCTCCACCACGGCTCCCATCCAGGCTCCACTCTCCGCCCCATTGCCTGACCTCTGTAAGGGCCTTGAGGGGAGGAAGAGACCTCATGCTGGGACCATCACCATGGAACTCCAGAACCTCCAGACCGGGGCTAGCAGCTCACCGGGTCTGCCCGATAGAGAGGCACTTCAGGTGGGGGTGGATCTGCCCGAGGAGGCCTGCACTCTGGATGTTTTCCCCATGGTGGAGGCAGTGGACACCGAGCCTATTGTGGCACTAGAGGTTATTCTCAGTGAGACTATAGTGTCTCCAGATTCTGAAGGCTTCACTGTAGTCTCCCAGACCTTCACCTCAGTACAAGTCTCCAAGGGTGTGGATTTGGCAGTGTCCCCCTTTACAGTTCCCCAGTCTCCAAACAAAGGGTCCAAAGGTGCGAGCCCCGCCTTCCGCAAGACCAAGGAACACCCGTGTGCAACTCGGGTCAAACCGAACGCCGCCATCGCCAAGACAGCGGTCACCACGACATCCAAACCTGGTAGGACCGACGTCAAGAGGTTCCCCAAACCCGACCTGAAGAACGTCAAGTCTAAGGTCATGTCCAGGCCCGCCTCTACAACCAGAACAGCCAATCCGACGCAGGGAAAAACTGCTCCGACCAATGAAAAGAAAGCCCCAGACGGAGTCAAAAGGCAAAGGTCGTCTTTGGGTCAAACTAAAGTAGCTTCGCTGAAGCCAAGCCCCAAACCCAGACCCAATCAAAACACAGAGCCCAGAGTCTCTAACCAATCTGAGAAGAGGAGGAAGGGCACTTTGGTCAATGGCATTCGCTCCACCTCCAGCAGCTCTCTGGGTTCAGAGTTGGCTGTGGATGGGCACCGTTGGACGCCTGGGGAGGGTCTCCCAAATGGAGAAGAGGGTACTACAGGAGTGTGTACTGCAGGAGTGTGTACTGCAGGAGTGTGTACTGCAGGAGTGTGTACTGCAGGAGTGTGTACTACAGGAGTGTGTACTACAGGAGTGTGCACTACAGGAGTGTGCACTACAGATGACACTACAGAGGGAGCAGGGGGTGAGACACCTGTAGAACAAAGGAGAAGCAATGGCACAGTAAGTAGCCCACTGTGTGTGTGTGTGTGTGTGTGGGGGGGGTTATTCTATTACGGCCCTGTTTGAATAGTTTGGTCAAATCTTTCCTTACGTTCCTCCCTCTCTTCCTTGAAAGAATCACTGATCTGCATGTCACATGATATAACACCACACACCAGACTGCCCTCACCCAATTCAACTTGGCCAGATCAGTGATTTCCTCAAGAAGTTAGGAAAGATGTATTTTTAGTATCCACAACAGGGGCTGTTAGTGAACTGACTGAGATTTCCAGTCACCAGGAACATACTGTACTTTATCAGGATGATATGAGGCATGTAGAGAACAAGCCCAAGGCTGGTTCCATCTCTAAACGGTGGGAGCAGTGGTTTTAGGTGAGGGAGTGGCAGTGGTTTGTTGTTTGTATTTTGCCTTGAAATCCATTGACAGGTTTGAACTCTTCCTGTGTTTGTGAGTGGCGTGATTAAGTAGTTCCTCAGGCAAGTCTGTCTGTGAGCATGTCATCACATGATTTAACTATGTTGTTAGTCAGGCTTCAGTAATCCATGGCTAAAGGAGGGCTTTGGGTTTAAATGTCAACTGTATCATTCACTGCAGTATAATGCTGAACATTGAATCAGTGTTGGGGTTCTGTTGAATGACAGCATGAGTCAAATCATTTTTTGTGTGGAATGTCTTGACATCTGCGGGTGTGTGTGACACGTCGGTTGTTGAATGTTCCGCCACATTCTATTCTCAGATTGAACCAGTCCTCAGAACAGATGTGTTTCTCAGACACTTCTCCTATGAAGGCAAAAGCCATTTGTCAAACTGTTCTGAATAGCGTAAGAATAGTCTGAACGTTTATAGTAGTCCAGTCTTTTCTTTGAAAACTCGCCTGCAAACTCACTCCATATGTGCCCTGTGTTTACAGAAGACGAAAGAGGGGGAGGAAAGGGGGGAGGAAAGAGGGGGAGGAAATAAAGAGGGAGGGAATAAAGAGGGAGAGAAACTGGTCCCAGCAGTGAATCCCAGAGGGAATGTAGTACAATAGCAACTTTTTTACCTCAGAGTTCCAGCCTACTCCTATTTCCTCTCTCGCTCTCTCTCTCTCTCCTCCCCCTCCTTCTCACTCCTCCTGCCTGTGTGCTTCTACTTCCACATTTCTGCCTACGACTCTGGAATGGCCAACACCATGGTCTCGGTGCGCAGCTCCGAGCTGGGCCCCATGGGCTGGGACGCGGTAACTAAACGACAGCTCTTTCTGCAGAAGGTCTCCTCCAAGCTGGGGCCCTCATCGGTCAGACAGCTGCCCCAGGTCAAGGGCAGGGGGGCCGGGGGAGCGAGCAACACCGGGGGACCCTCCCTGTCTCCCACCTCTCCAGCTCCAGTAGGAGGGAGTTTTGGCTCCAGGCTGCCCCCTCCCGCTCCTCCTACGACGGGGAAGGACGGCCAGACCACTGGGAGTGTGTCTCCACCGAGAGGACGACCAAGTCAGACAGCTGGTGACTACACACACACACACACACACACACACACACACACACACACACACACACATCTTTCTGTGTGTCAGCAACTTGATAAAGTGTATAAATGACAAAGTGTAGAAAAGACATTGCTGTGTGTGTAGAGACTTGAAACTGTGTGTGAGAGAATGTGTGTGTGTGTGAGCGCGTGTGAGTGAATGTGTGTGAGTGAGGTGTAGTGGAATGTGAAAGGCATTCTCAGCTCTGCAGTGTCAGCCTGCTCATTTCCTGCTGCTGCTGCAGAGATGAGGGCACTTAAACACACTCTGGTTTGGGTAAACAAGACACACACTCGTACGCATCACACACACGCACGCTCCATACACACACACACACACACACAATCAATACAGATCAGAACAAGACAATCAGACAGAAACAAACACATGGAGCAACAGAGAGATTGTGTGTGTGGATGTGTTTAACCAGAAGTTTCCACAAGAATAGTAAACAAACAAACAAAATTTTGTTGGTCCCCACAAGGTCAAATGCTATTTCTATGGGGTTTAGGTTAGAATTAGTGTTAGGGTTAGAATTAGAGGTTGACTGATTAATCGGCATGGCTGATTTCAAGGTTTCATAACAATCGGTAATTGTCATTTTTGGACGCCGATTACTGCATATTTAGTTAAAATAAATTAATGTTAGCAGGCAACATTAACTAGGGAAATTGACACTTCTCTTGCGTTCTGTGCAAGCAGAGTTGGGGTATATGCAGCAGTTTGGGCCGCCTGGCTCGTTGCGAACTGTGTGAAGACCATTTATTCCTAACAAAAACCGTAATTAATTTGCCAGATTTGTACATAATTATGACATAACATTGAAGGTTGTGCAATGTAAAAGCAATATTTAGACTTATTGATGCCACCCGTTTGATAAAATACAGAACGGTCCCGTATTTCACTGAAAGAATAAACGTTTTGTTTTCGAAATGATAGTTTCCGGATTTGACCATATTAATGATCAAAGGCTCCTATTTCTGTGTGTTATGTTATAGTTAAGTCTATGATTTGATAGACTGCTCTGACTGAGTGGTGGTAGGCAGCAGCAGGCTCGTAAGCGTTCATTCAAACAGCGTTCCTGCGTTTGCCAGCAGCTCTTAGCAATGCTTGACGCACAGCGCTGTTTATGACTTCAAGCCTATCAACTCCTGAGATTAGGCTGGCAATACTAAAGTGCCTATAAGAACATCCAATAGTCAAAGGTATATGAAATACATATGGTATAGAGAGAAATAGTCCTATAATTACTATAATAACTACAACCTAAAACTTCTTAAATGGGAATATTGAAGACTCATGTTAAAAGGAACCACCAGCTTTCATATGTTCTCATGTTCTGACCAAGGAACTTAAACATTTTTTACATGCACATATTGCACTTTTACTTTCTTCTCCAACACTGTTTTTGCATTATTTAAACCAAATTGAACATGTTTCACTATTTATTTGAGACTTATTTATGTATTATATTAAGTTAAAATTAAAGTGTTCATTCAGCATTGTTGAATGAGTAATTGTCATTATTACAAATATATATAATCCGGCCGATTTTAATCGGTATCGGCTTTTTTGGTCCTCCAATAATCGGTATCGGCGTTGAAAAATCATAATCGGTCGACCTCCAGTTAGAATTAAGTTTAGGGTTAGGAGCTATGGTTAGTTTTAGGGTTAGAAGCTAGTGTTAGGTTTAGGGTTAAGGTACGGGTTAGGGGTTAAGGAAAATAGGAATGGGACTGAATTGTATGTCCCCCACAAGGTTAGCTGCGCAAGAGTGTGTGTGTCGATCTCCAGACTGTGTGTTTCTGCTTGGGTCTGTCTCAGTTCTGCACAGAGTTACATAAGATAACTCTCTCTCTCTCTATTTTCATCTCACTCTCTCTCTCATCATGTTCCCTCACCACATGTAACCTACTGCATCTTTTAAAAGCCATTTAAAATGGGAGACTGACTGACTGTGTGCTGTGCTTGTGACCATGCGTGTCTGCGGTCTAATTTTACTCTAACTTCCCTCTGTGTCCTCTCAGAGGAAGTCGAAAAGCATATGCAACCCTCTCGCTCTCTCCTTCTTCCTTCTTTCGGGTCCTCTCTTCCTTCTGCCAGAGTGGTTGGATCCAATGTTTGATTCTCTGTCACCATACACACAAAAGGCTTTTCTTGTGTGAGGAAATTGAGACTACTGTTAGCGTGACGTGGGTCATTGGGAATAAGTCCCAAATGCCACCCTATTCCCTATATAGTGCACTGCTTTTGACAAAAGCCATATGAGCCCTGATAAAAAGTAGTCCACTACATAGGGAATAGTGTGTCTTTTGGGACGTAGTCTTAGTTACGCGAGACATCAACATGTTGTCTTCCATCTAGTCTTCAGACGTAGAAAATGTACGCCTTTCCTACCACTTCTCAGTGTTTGGTAATCAGACGTAGAAAATGTACGCCTTTCCTACCACTTCTCAGTGTTTGGTAATCAGACGTAGAAAATGTACGCCTTTCCTCCCACTTCTCAGTGTTTGGTAATCAGACGTAGAAAATGTACGCCTTTCCTACCACTTCTCAGTGTTTGGTAATCAGACGTAGAAAATGTACGCCTTTCCTACCACTTCTCAGTGTTTGGTAATCAGACGTAGAAAATGTACGCCTTTCCTACCACTTCTCAGTGTTTGGTAATCAGACGTAGAAAATGTACGCCTTTCCTACCACTTCTCAGTGTTTGGTAATCAGACGTAGAAAATGTACGCCTTTCCTACCACTTCTCAGTGTTTGGTAATCAGACATACCTTATTCAGTCACGTAACGCACTCTGCATCTTCATTCAACAGGGTTTTCAGTACATGTATCTTAAGCCATCCCTTTAAATACGCTGTATCTTTGATTTAGAATTCTGTTGACCGACTCACTAGAATATGTGGAGAGAACAGGTTCAGAATATTAGGGATCAAT